>NC_056730.1:393607243-393679743 GCF_019279795.1 Protopterus annectens | reverse complement strand
AAATAGAGATGTCATGCTGCAGCAGTAGAAACCTTGAAACTTAAGTAGTATTAATGAAATAATTATAGGTTCAAATCCCACAGGAGCCATACACTCACCTGTGAAACCACACCTGTTACTTATTTTAAATATGATACTGATTTACTAGGCTTTTTTTCATTGCATGTGAAAGGCTAAATAATTTTTTTTTTGGAGTAGTACATACTGATTTTTTCCACTGAAAAGTTGATTGCTGCTGTAGTGGTTTTACTTGTACTATATAATGCAGTGCAATAGGTAAATAAATGGTGTGCATTCATTGGTTCCACGAATATTTCTTGCTGGTTTTGATAAATAATAATAGGGCAATATCATGCTTAAAGAATGCATTATGTACTGCAGGGCATTATTTAAATTGTCTGGGAAGCAGCATCTTATTTGCAGTTCAACAGCTTTCTATTTTCTCATAAAAAGGCATGATTAAACATGTGAGGTTATTTAAAGTCTGTACTGTATTACATTTTGAGAAAAGTTCATATAGAATTGAACAGGATGTGTTTATGTAATAGTGGAAAGTCATGAGACTGCCTTGTGGCAAATGTGAATGCTTATACTGATTTAATAAAGTATTCCTAATTTAAGCCATGAAATCAATTTACTGCTATAATGCAGTTTGCTGGCAGCCCCTTAAGACAGAAATAAAATACAGAAAGTATTACTGATGCATGTTTTGCAACTGCATTTACTTGTATTCCGATATTTTTTGTTTTATTTGTTTTATAGCACTTCTTCAGCACGGCAGTCTTTATGTCATTTGTATATTTTTGCATATTCTTTCTCCTGGTCATTATACAGGATTCCCTAGCACTGCACTGCTCAACAAAAATACCCATTTTAAGGCTTTTCCATTTCCTGTTTTACTTCTTAGTGCTCCATTTCTGCAATCCATTCAGATAATTAATTGCATGTTTTTCACTAGAAATAAGAGCCCCAGTCTCTTTTCTAGTATTTTCGTGTCAATATTTTTAAGAGTATGCTCTCTCAAACTGATATGTTTAGATGACAGTATATAAATATATAGCTATTAACTAAGTCTTTGAACATAAAAGTTTGTTTATAATCCTGTTTGTCTACAATCCTGAGGTCCTGAGGGCATCTCTTCTGCAGATAAAGCAGTCCTGTGACGTCAGAGATAATGGAATTATTACAGACCCAGGCAAAATGAAACCATGCTGAACAAGTGTTGCAACCATATCTTATTTATTATTTGTGCTCTTAATGGAAAACACATACATGTACATTCTTAATATAGCTTTTAAATGATGGAGGTGGGGGTGACATAAAGGTTAAGATGTTTCCCTTGCAGACACAAGATGGAGGGTCTAATTCTCATCTTTGTAAAGCATGGCTAGGCTTAATAGGCTCCCTGGGGTCATTAGCCTAGTAATAACCTATGAACTTTTGATTGCATCAACATTCCTGTCTACCACCATAGCCAATATAGTCAGTGAATCAAAGATTTGTTTTCCTGCAGCGGGAGATGCAGATGCTAGCATACCTCTCAGCATCTGAGAAGTAAAATTAACAGTGCTGGCCTTTAACAATTCATATTGGAAGGTCCTCTTATTTTTTCAGAGCAGAGTTTTTTTCAGACAGAGTACTCTGACAAAGTGATAAGGAATCTCTGTATAGGTTTGATTCATTTAATAAATAATGGATGTAACATTGTCTAAAATGATAAAAAAAATCTGTAAGGCTATGATAACTAAGGCTAAATCTGAGGGTAAAAGTAATAGCACTATGCTTAGATCATAGTATCTAGGAGGTATCCATGTAAGCACTGCCTGGAGAAAACAGAGTACAACCTGGTGATACTAGCATAGGGCTCTCTGTATCAAAGCCATATTGTCTCTCACTTCATTATATTTGCTGAGGAGAAACATTTAGAACTATTTGATTAATTTCTTTCTCTGCCCTGAATCACGATTTTCAAAGACGTGTCTCAAATCAGAAATATAGAGAAGATTCCAACTTTATATGCACATCCTCATATTGTTGTCCACCCGTCACCTCACATCACATTTAAAATGTGTACATCTCAAAACTTGTTCTACCATACCTTTAATAAATACATGCATCATGTTCATTTGTTGGCTTGTACAGTTATAAAAATATTGCTTATATTCTGAATCTTTTGTTGTATTTTTACAATATAAAATAATTGCATGCAGCCACACAAAGCTAACAATAAGAGACAGCTTGGAACTGTGCCAGAACTTTCTTTCGGCTTTTCCTGGTTAGGGGTCGCCACTGCGGAACTCCAGTCCACTAATGATTGGCAGTGGATTTTTACAGTACAGAGTTGCCAGCCCAACGCCCAACCTTCGAAGAAGGCACACCCATTTACGCATGCACCAACCTGCCTGTCTTTAGACATCACTCAACCATGGAGAGGACATGCAGACTCCACACAGAAGGAGGTTCAGCCAAGAATCGAACGGAGGAACCTCTTGCTGTGAGGCAACAACACTAACTACTGCACCACCACGGCCTGGATCTGTGCCAGAACAAATAGCCATATTCTCTGTTAGTGTCCACTTAAAATAATATAATACCGCTTCACAGAGGTTCCCAGAAAATGCTGACTACAAATACTGCAGATACTCCCACCTTCTTTTATGTACCAACACTTACCAGTAACACCCTTATAGTTTTCACACCATCAGTGCATTGCACTATCTGGAGCTTCCTGTTGCATGTTGAATATTTCATAGTCATCATCCTTAACTCCCTCCTTGTTCACAACCATTCCATACATCCCCAACCACATACCTATCACATTTACCCCTTCTCAATGTAAGTATGATTCTTACTTTCACTCGCACTATCATCCCAAGCACACTACTGTCCTCATAAACTCCAGCTTCTATAATCAGGTCATATACACTCACACAATAACTACAGGCTTAACGCTCAACCTCACTCCAACTCCCTTATCCCCTAACAGCACATTCCTCTCCTCCTGCCAATCACACTTCCTCTACCATATCCCCATAAACCCTTCCTAGTCCTCACACACCACACAATCTGTACTGGTCTCTCACTGACCCCTCCCAGCTTTATTCTTCTACCTTTTCACTGACTCACTTTTTACCCAACCTGCTATTTGTGGCATTTCTACCCTCCTCTCTTTATCCCATGCTCTCCTCCTCTGGCCACTCAGGACAGGCAAAATCTCAGCAGCATTCCACTTCCTGTCCATGAAACCTCTCACCAAACTTCCCAAACCTTCATAGGTTCATATGTTCATAGGTTCATACTAGGCTATCTGCCCTAGGGCATTTATAAGCCTAGCCAGAGTGTGTTTGGCTTTCGCCACCCATTTTAAATTAATTTAGCTATGCCCTTTTTCGAGGTTAGTATACTGTGCCTCTGCCTAACAGTGACACAGAAGTGAAAGTGGAAGGTCCTCTTATTTTTTCAGAGCAGAGTTTTTTTCAGACAGAGCACTCTGACATAGTGACATAGATGTCTTCTGAGGTACATACCAAAAGGGGCGCTGTTGTATTCTATAATGGGTGTAATGAGTGACGAGTATAGGGGAACAATCATCTACAAGTCTTCTATCTCCCAATATACCCAACAGCTATTCCGCATTTTCTTTCTTCCACAGTTTCTCAAAAGTGTTGTATCAACTATGTGCTAAGTACAAGAAAGTATCCCATAGTAACCCCACAACTCCCAAACCATGCCCTACCTCTACCACCTTCTGCTTGAACACTTCCTCAACTAGTCTTCCTCCTCCCTAACACAGCTCCTCTGATACACACCTGACCCGCAGAGCCTCTCCTGTGCCCTTTTAATGCTGTATATTTGTTCAACCCCCCATTTATCACCCACCTTCTGCTGATCAACGCTTCCAATTAATCCCCTCCATACTTTCTTCTTAAAGCCTTTTATACACCAACCAGTCCTTCTTTAGGACCCCAGTCCTAGTACAGGCTTCCACAAAAGCCATCAGTTTCCTTACCCTACCTTGATACTTATCATCTGGCTCCTTTCCCCTCGGCACATCTTAAAACCACCCCTTTCATCCACATCTGAACAGCCTGACCCTCTTCCCACTCCACCAAGTCAGCCCTTTATTCCCCACCTGTTCCACCACCTTCTTATTTACATTAGGGCAGCATTGCTCTTCGCTCCACCTCACCACCCACATTCTCCCTAACCTTTCACCTTTCCCAATCAAACTATGTGAAATGTTGTTTTGAAATGAGTAGCCTTATCTTTAAGCAGGTTATATGCAAATCTGTATTGTAGACTTTAATTCAGCTACTTATTGGCACAATGTTTACTCTCATTAAGCCATAATGATTCTGAGAAATGCTCTAAAAAGTTTCTACTCATTTGACTTCAAACATTATACCATGTTATGCCCTCACCTCAAGCATTATAGGTTCATAGGTAGGTACTAGGCTATTGCCCCTTGGGCCTATATAAGCCTAGCTAAAAAGGTACCCTGGCTTTTGCCAACCAAGAAAATTATTTTCCTGTGCCCCTGTCAAGCAGAGCCACAGAAGTGATCCCCGGGGTGAATTTCCTATCTCCCATCCAATCATCAAGATTCTTCTTGAAGAGTGCTAATGAGGAGCTTTGTCTGATATAGATAGTTTGTTCCAGAGTATGGGAAGTCTCTGGGACAGGAATCTATCCCTCCAGAATGTTCTGTTTATTGTGGTGACAAGGTTTAAGTCCCTAGAACATGTAGCTCAGAGGGATTGGGATTTCTTTAAGTGGAGCATGTCCAACAGCTCTGGGTTTGACATAGCTTTGTATGTTAGGCAGAGATTGCTTCTGAGTAGCCGATATGCAATGGAGTAAAGCTGGATATTTTTGAGAAGTCTGTGTAGGACATCTGTTTGAGGACGGTAATCCTCTTTGTGAGGTATTTCTGTGGCCTTTCCAGTTGTTGTAGATGTCTTCTGAGGTACATACCAAAAGGGGCGCTGTATTCTATAATGGGTGTAATGAGTGACGAGTATAGGGGAACAATGACCTCTTTTTTCCTGGATGAGAAACCTTTTGTGATGAGGTGTGCCACATAGAAGGATTTCCTGACTACTGTGGCGATGTGATTATCAAAGGAGAGACTGCTGTCCACCTGTGTCCCAAGGTCTCTTATCACACCTTTGGTGTTAAGTAGACTACCTCCTGTGTGGTAGTTCATGGGTACAGTTTTCACCAAAAAGGATGACAATGCACATTAAAGAGGTTTTTGCTCCACTAGTTTTACTTAGTAAGCTGGCAGGGTAATACATAACTGGTAGACAGGTGGTCTGCATTGTCCTGATCTATTTATACTATGTGACAAATGCTGTGACCTAGCTGCTTGAAGTCTTTCATTGAAAGGTACAAAATTGCCTTAAAGAGGTACATATTATGTTCTCTTCAATTTATAGTGCGTTTCATGCAGGCACTGTTACTACCTTGTTGCAGTATCCAACCTAGACTACAACATGTACAATAGTACTGTTTGCCAGTCACTCCATGTGGTATATGAGAGATACTTTATTCTCCTGAAGGGGGGATTGTTGATTTCATTCAAGATGGCTGCTTAAAGAAAAGGTGCTACATGGTAAGTAAAGTATTTAAGCACTTTTGCAGCTAGCAAGTATGATGGAAATTCATAAAGAGAGCTTTTTATTATACATGAAAGAAATGCAGGCACAGTGGAGGGAAGTACAGAAGAAATAATTGATAAAGGACTCTAAAATCGGATGGTTTGTCTCTGGAGGAAGCAGGTAGACTTGAGGGATAACAGGAAGGGAAATGGAGATGCCAACCTATTGGAAGCCAGTATACTGACAAGTGAAGTTAGGTGGCCATCAAGTGCAGCTTAAGGAGAAGGCTGCTTTACTCATTCCCAACAAATAGCAATAAAAGTTTGATGGTAGCAGATGAAGAATATATTACCCAGAGATAACCTGCACTGGACTGACGTTCCAGAAAGTAAGGAGAATTGTGGTCATTGTGAGTTCAAGGAAGACCCTCTTGCCCTACTCGCCAGCTAACCTCATTTTACTGATCTGGAGTTTGAGAGAGCATATTAAGTAGGAATAGTAGGCAGAGATATTGTTAGGCAAACATTTTCATAATCCAGAGTCACATCAAGCTAAGCAATGGATTTTTCAAAAAGCATATGAATTAAGAGGTTTGTGGCTAGCAGGGTACAAAGTGAGGTGCTCAGAGATTTTTTTCATCAGGTGTGCACCTCCAGTGAACCCAATATAACAAGCTATGAAACCTGTGTCAGAAGGGTGCTATGGTCACATTAATTTGTCCTGCAATATTGGTAGTGACAAGGAAAGAGTTCCTAAATATGTTTACCACCTGAGGTGGCTTTGACCTTTTATTGTAAATATGCAAGTGTTAAGGTATGTAGATGGTGCCAGAAAATTCCCACGGAGGAGGAGGAGAAGAGTATTCAGTGCATTACCAATGCTGAGTCACATCAGAACCCAAGTGGTCATCGCCAGTAATAAAACTGTAGTACAGGATGGCAGATGGACAACAGTAGGTGGCGGCCTGGCAGAGGGAGAATCACAGCACTGACACAGGGAGGGAGGGAAGCAGCAAGGCCAGATCTGAGAAATGAGGAAGGAGATCTCATTAGAGATGGATCTCCCATGAGGTAAAGGCAGGAACTGCCAAATGATGGGACAAGGTAGACAATTTTTAAAGTTAAGGAAAACAGATATGCAGTAAGATGTATGAACCTTGCAGCTTCTTGCACTGAGGAACATCGGGTCCATTGGGTACATCATGGCAAAAATATAACCTGTTAGACAAGGAAAGGGTTGAAACAGAACCCCAAAGAAGCCAAGCTGGAGTCTAACTGTAAGCATGTCTTGGGGGGTGTTAGTGTTATAGTTTTTTGCATGACAGTCCAAACTTATTATGCCTGTGTATCTAGGGGAGGGAGGTCAGGTGCAGAGGTAACTAGTGAAGCAAGGTTTCCTGTGAATGTGGTAACTGAACTGCAGGATCTGACAGAAGAAGAGGAAATACTGTCAGTAGCTGGTGGGTGCCTCAAAGGTACTTCATCTGTGTGTGAAAGTTAAATAAACATTGTTGATTTTATCCAGTAATCACAGCTATAGTGTTTCTCTGTTGTTTTTTGAATGTCAGTTGATGCTTCAGTGTAATCTCTCATTCATTCTTCACATCCAGGAGGAATTTACCAAAAGTTTATTTTTTCCAGTAGGAGCAAGATCCTACCACTGACCGACCAGGAGAACCTAACAAATGGTTCATCAGCTGAGAGGAGGGAGGAGACTGAGTTCTTGGCAAATGATCCTGGCAGGGTTCAGTGGGCTGTGGGTAACCAGTGCAGCCACAAAATAATTCTGCTTTGCAAGGCACATATCGGTGTTCATATTCAGTGATCACTTTCTCAAAGTTTTCAAGTTGTATATGGGCATTGAGAAATGTTTTGCATTTCAATATGTGTCTCATAGTGAAATGATCAGAGGAGAACACACTTTTTAAAAAATTTAATTAATTAATTAATTTATTTATATTTGCTAACTGAGATAGAGCAGTAATCCGGATGGACCTCTTTAAGACTCTTACCAGCACTGTCCCTCAGGTAGTTGGTATGCAGGTACTAACCTGAAATAGTTACCCAGGTTTCTTGGATAAACAGAAGGAAGAAAGATCTTTCACACAAACAGATATGTTATATTAAGATTGCATATTCCTAGACCCAACATTTTGCATGCCTTTGAATGCTTCAGTGGGAGTCAGAACTAAATTTCTAGGACTATACTACCATTCGCTTATAAGTTACCTAAAGGGCTCTGGATGTACTACCTGCTCTGTCCACAATATTACTGACTCTCAAGTGGATCTCTTTATTTTCTCTATACTATTATCCCAATATGCTTCTCATCTGTCCCTCATTTTCCCTCATATTTTTAACCTCTCCTTTGTAAAGCTTTTAAATTTTCTGGTAAATCACTGAAAATTGCAGGCAGTCAGTAATGCCATTCATTAAAATTTGATATTTCTTACTATTCAGAAAATGCATGTTAAGGCAAAACATGTAATTCTATTAACTTTTAAAGTGAATTAGAGCAATTTTACTATCCCTTATTTTGGGCCTTCCCCTATATTTTTTGCATTGTCCTTGATTCTTGAGCAAGGCAGTAGAGATCTATGTATCACAGATACAAAAACAAACACATATATGAATCAGTCATAATTTCGAAAATTTCATATGGGCATTTCCAGTGTGAAGCAACCCTTCTCTCTGAGTGCTCACGTCTCATCAATGGCTGTTAATTTTACATATTTCCTTTTATGAGTTAAGGCCAGGTCTATATAACTTCTTTCTTCTTAGGGGCGGTACATAAGTTCTGGGTTGGTAAAGGAGCTTATAAAGAGCTATAACATATAATATTTAAGTGCAGATCATGAAAATCAAACTTCAGCTGCTCAGTACAGAATGTTCATTCATATCTTGCTAAGTAAATAGCCATACTATTATACTACCGATTCTCCTAACAAATCCATGCTATTAAGTAGAGAGAGGCCTGGTTCCTAGATCACATTTTTGATGTCCGTTGTATCCTAGAATAAGATGGCTGATCCCACTATACAATGTAATCTTGATTTTATGTCATGAATTATATTATTAAAATCTCATGATATGTTTCATTTAATGAGGGCATGTGTGCACAGAACCTGGATTAGTAACAGATGAAATTTTGTGCTTTTCTAAGTCTGTACTTTTGTAAGCAATGCATTTTAGACAGTCTATAAAATGAGTAAGCCCAGCTCAAGGTCACAGAGGGACCCAAAACTTAGCCTGGTAATCAGTGAATGTAACACAAAGAAACTAATCATAGATATGGTACCAACCCATTGCAGGATACACACACACATACACACACACACACACACACACACACACACACACACACACACACACACACACACACGCATGCACGTGCACACACAAACACGCACGCACACGCACACATGTGCGTGCTCATGGACAGACACAAATATGCACACACTCGCACGCATGTGCACATGCACTCACAAAAACACACACACACACACACACACACACACACACACACACTCAAGCACATACATATAGCATGCGCATCTCCAGCAATCCAGGTTATCACTTTACCTACAGCATGTCTTTCTGATGTGTAAGCAAAAAAAGCACCTAGCAGAAACACAAGCGGATGTGGGGAGGACATTCAGAAAGTACCCCAGCTGAGAACAGAACCAGGGAACTAAGCACCAAAGCAAGATTTACTAATGTACCACTGTGCCACTCTTTTCATAAACTCTTTCTTGCATAAATAAATCTAGAAGCATTTAAATCTGCCTACCTGACTCAATTCATCTGAAGTTTTCTAATCTCAAAGCACTTTACAAAATAGATGGAATTCATACATTCAAATATTAAATAAAAACAGTGAAAAAAGGTTAGGCTAAATAAAATAAATATTAAACTATAAGTATAACCTAAATAAAATAAATGCAAATATATAGCTGAACTACAGACTTAAGATACAAATTTGGATAATTCGCAACTATAGATAGTAAGGAAGCAAGCATATGAAAAAAGGTAAAAAAATAGATAAAGCGACTGCAATGCAGGACAGATTATACATTATAATGCAGTGTACTCAGTCAGAAAATATACCATAAACAACATTAAATGTACAGCAGCACCCAATATTGAAGCAATACTCAGTAGTAGTGAGTGCTCTCAGTGTACTGCCTATGACCCGCACAAAAAAAGGATGTGTGCATGCACAGTACAAGATACAGATGTCACCACATCATCTCCATTTCATCCTGTAAGTCAATGGCAGCTGGTGACTTCAAATTAAAGGGGGGCTGCAGGAGACAGCGGAATGGGTGGGGTCAATGGGAAGGGGTGGAGCTACGCTCAAAACCACAACAACCGGAACTTTAATTAAATATGCTGCCCTGGGTGCCAAACCATCATTACGAAAGTCCAATCAAGACAAAATGAAGTGTAGAAGAAAAAAATATTTCAATGCATTGGCTACATGATAACTTACTTAATATCTAGATGGAAACACAAAGGTTGTGATGCATGAAAAAATAAATTACTTTTTAAATACATTACTGGAATGCCAGTCAGAATCAAGTATATAAAAAAAAAAACAAGCAGCACTCAACTCAACCACTTCTCCTCACACTGCAGTTCCAATTATAATTTATATTCAGCTTTATAAAACCACCAAGTAACATGCTGAAAGTAGCAATCTCTGTGTGATACCCCCACTTGTAAAATGTTTCTTATCCAAAAAAGACCTGCTGCCTGACAACAACTATCTACTTGTTTCATGGGGAAGACATGATTAATGTAAAAAAAATGAACAGCAAACAAGAAACAAGTTCAAGATAAACTGCTTAAAGGATTACTGCACAAGTTATGGACCACACATGATAGATTGGCATTCTGTTTAGTTTATGGGTAAAGCCTGCAAAGATGACTGCAAGTCTTTAACAAATGTAATGAGCTTCTGAAAATACTGTAATCCTGTCCTTTATTACAAATACTGTTATATGCATTTCAATACCTAAGGCTTAAATGTTATCTAGTTATGTAAATATTTTCAGCATGGCAACAATGAAAAGGCTTTCAGTGTTGGTAATTCTTTAATAGTATGTTTATTAAAACTTACTTGAATCTTACAATCTCCAACAAGCTTACCTGGTGGTCATTAAAGAATTGCTACTTAAACATAGAGCAACAGGGCACTGCAACAGCATGCATTTTCTGAATAATAAGAAGCATAAATCAACAGTATAAAATATGACAGAAAACCAGAACATTCTGCAAAATCAAGGACAGATGAAAAGCCACGGTCGTACTTGTGGTCTACCTTGGATGGGGTAATACTCTGCACACTTACACTGCATAACTGCTCCTTGCCTTGCTTGGACATATCCAGAGCCACTACAACGGGGAGTGGAGTGCAACAAGTATGTCACAATTTGAAATGTCTCTGGCTGACAGTGATGGCTCTGACACTCATACCTCACAGCAAGAAATCTGGACAAAGCCAAACATAGAAGTGGGACACAGACCCAAAAATAAGGACAATTTTTAAATATTGCTCTTATAAACTTAGAAAGTAGTAGGTCTTGGATTAGTATGAATTTTCTGAAGGATATGAAACCTGAAACTCAAATGTCTGCCATTATTTTCTAACTTCAATCTTTAATGAAAACAGACCAAAAATGTGATGCAAAAATATAAGCAGCCTGTCGGGCGCTAGGATCCGCCACATAACACAAGCACTCAGGTCACTCCAAGGCAAGTACAAATATGACTCAGTCATTGTCCATGCTGGTGTGAATGACCTGAGACGTACCTCCCTGGACTACATGAAAAGAGACATAAAGGACCTCTCTGAGCATGTAGCCCAGGCCGGTATGACCCTGACCTAGCATCTTACCCTCACCAAGAATGATGCCACAATATGAAGACAAGATGATCAATTTCAACAATTGGCTTAAGTACTGGTGTCATTCAAAGGGGATCCAATGCCTGTCAGCTTGGGATGATATGCTCGACAAGCCACAATGCTTCGCTAGGGACGGCTTGCTCCTGTCACCCCTGGGCTTTCGGATATTGGCAAAGGCTCTTGCTACCCCCATAGTGCCTTTTTTAGGCAAGGCTCAAAAGACAAACCCACCTCCATAGGTATCACAAGGGATAAGAAACTAAGAGTAATGCTACTCAACGCCAGAAGTCTAAACCTCAAGATGCACGCACTCGAAACTCTCCTTAGCATGGAGAACATCGATATCTGTGCAGTAACAGAAACCTGGTTCAGGGCTCCCGAGAGCACCCCAGCACTACCAGGTTATACCTCATACCATGCTTTTCGGCCCCAAAACTTGGACCGAACCACAAACAGAGGGGGAGTATCGATATTCATCAAAGATACCCACACCTCCAGGTTGGTGGCAAAGCACGAAGCATCAGAGACTATCCATGTGCAACTAAAAGTGGGTAAAACTGCCTTCCAGTTTATAGCCTGCTACAGACCACCCTCCCAAACCCAGAAACCCCACTCGGCCTTCCTGAGAACACTGGAAAATATGAAGGTCTCTCCAAGCACCATTATATTGGGCGACTTCAACTACCCAAACATAGACTGGGAGCATTACTCTAGCTCCAACACCCTAGCCCAAAGGTTCCTAGAATTTATAAACTCAAATGCTATGGAACAACTTGTTACCACTCCCACAAGAGGGGAAAACATACTGGACCTGATCATCACCAACATGGGGACTCTATGCTCCAGACCAGAAGTGTATCCCTCACTGGTAAGATCAGACCATAAACTAATCTCACTGGATATTCACATCCCGACCCCACCCCCTGCCCAGAAAACCACAGTGAAAAACTTCTCTAAAGCAAATTTCACACTCCTCAAAACTGAAGTGGAATCCTTCAAAGCCCCCGGGCCTGTGGAAAATACGGCCCAGACCGCAGAATCCTTTATAAACGCATTCTATGAACACCTTCAGGAATGCATGGATCATGCGATCCCAAATAAAACCAAGACCCAATCCTCCAAAGGCAGACGTCCTGTCTGGTGGACCCCAGCCATAAACAAACTATACAATAGGAGGAGGAAGCTACTAAACAATAGAGCAAAATCCCAAAAAGGGAAGGCATCACTGATCAGTATTAGCAAAAAACTACGGGCGCACATAAAATTGTCTAAGGCCAGCTTCGAGAGAAAAATTGCACAGGACACTAAGGATAATCACAAGGCTTTCTTTAGTTATGTTAGGAACCTGGGTGGTAATTCCCAGATATGCTCAGAATTAGTCCAAAATGACAAAAAATACACCAAGCCCACAGACATTGCCAACATCCTAGCTGACAGGTTCAGCGCAAACATCTCCCCCCTCTCCCCACCAAAAGGGCAAATATCTATCCCAGCAGAGTGCTGCCCCCCTGACATCTCAGATGCTCAGGTAAGAGCCGCCCTCTCCAAAGCAAAAAACACAGCATCAATGGGACTAGATGGTGTCCCGGGCTGCTTCCTACATGAACTCCAAGAAGAGCTAAACCCAAACATAAAACTACTGTTCAATCTCAGCCTTACTACAGGATATGTGCCCAAAGAGTGGCGTACAGCAACAGTGATCCCTCTCCATAAAGGTGGTGCCTCAACGGATCCTGGAAACTATCACCCCATAAGCCTGACTAGCTTGGTCTGCAAAGCTATGGAAAGGATCATCATGAACCTCATAAATAAAGATATTGGGGACCTACAAACACTGGATCCTACCCAGTTCGGCTTTGTTAAGGGCAGATCCTGCCTCTTAAACCTGGTTGATTTCTTTGAAACAGTCACCAAGGCCATTGACGAGGGGAAGGTGGTCCACACAGCCTACCTGGACCTCGCAAAAGCCTTTGATACAATACCCCACTCGGGCATTATAGATAAGCTCACCAGCTTAAATATAAACCCCTATGTCACTAGATGGATTGCAAACTGGCTCAATGACAGAACACACATGGTTAGAATTGCTGGAGCCATGTCAGACTCCAAACCAGTTACAAGTGGTGTCCCACAAGGCTCAGTCCTGGGACCTCTCTTGTTCGGTATATATTTCTCAGAGGTACAGGCCAACACGGAAGGACTGTGGCTGACCAAGTTCACAGATGACTGCAAACTGGGTGCCATAATCAACTCTCCAGCCGACACAAGCATCCTCCAAAAGGGCCTCATAGAAACTGACAACTGGTGCCAGAGCCATGGCTTCAAGCTAAATGCCAAAAAGTGTATAGTCATCCCCTTTGGCAAAAACAAAGTGCCCACAAATTACCACATAGGTGGTAATCCATTAAGTACAGAAGAAGTAATTAGGGACCTGGGGACCCAAGTTGATAGCAATCTCTCATTTGACAACCACGTGGCCAAAGTGGTTAGAAAAACATTTTATATAGCCCACCTAATCATGAAGGGATTCACATCTAGATCAGGGGAGGTCATCGTGCCTCTTTACTCATCCCTCATCAGGCCCATAATTGAGTACAATGCCCTTTTGGGATGTACCTTACCAGACACCTGCAGCAACTGGAAAGACCCCAAAAGTACCTCACCAAGAGGATCAAAGGGCTCAAACAGATGCCATATGCTGCCCGGTTAAAGAAACTCCAGCTCTACTCAGTGGCATACCGCCTGTTCAGAGGCAATCTGTGCCTGACGATAAAGCCATGTCCAACCCGGAATTAATGGACATGCTGCACCTCAGAAAATCCAAATCCCATCAAGCTACGCGCTCGAGAGACTTGAACCTCAGCACTGAAATAAATAGGACATGCTGGAGGGACAGATTCATAACCCAGAGGCTCCCTTCACTCTGGAATAAAATCCCAGTCCAGGTTAGGCAGAGTCCCTCACTGACTCTCTTCAAGAGGAATCTTGATGAGTGGATGGGAGATCGTAGGTTTACCCCGGGTATCACTTCTGTGTCACTGTTAGACAGAGGCACAGTATACTAACCTCGAAAAAGGGAATAGCAAAATAAATTTAAAATGGGTGGTGAAAGCCAAACACATTCTGGCTAGGCTTATAAATGCCCTAGGGCAGATAGCCTAGTATGAACCTATGAACCTATAAAATTACCACACAATACAGCTGGGAACTTGTCAAAGACGGGACACCTTTTTAATATTAGTACTGTTAACTTGAGCAGCTGACAAAATAAGAGCATCTACATGCATTGCTGAAATAAAAGTAATCTATAACTGATCATTACAGCTATTTATAATTGGAAACCCTCCACGTTTTCTTCCATAATTGCCATTTTGGAGAGGGATTATTAGGGGGAGAGCAACATTTTGAGCCAAAATTGGAGACAGTTGAGAGGTTTGGATATTCCTAATTCTATAAAGTGATTTATTTGCATGTACCTCCCAACCTCTTAATTCAGGTAATCTGGACATACAAACAGTACTAAAAATTGCTCTTGTATAAACTTAAGACAGTTAATAGAATAACAGGTCTTGCTTTAGCATGCATTTTTCTGAAGGTTATGACGTCTGAAACTCAATGTCTGCCATTATTTAGTGACTTCATTCCAAAATGATTTGCCAGAAAACCACAAATTTTATGAGGAACAAACCAAAAATAAGAAACAAAAATCCATTCTGCAAAAATCTGGACAGTTGAGAGGTATAGTTCAGCTGGGGCCATCTTTGAGTTTGCTGCCCTTCCCTCCTCACAAAATCATGGTCGAATGAAGCCTCCCTCCTGCAGCTATTCCAATGTCCCATTCCTTGGTTATTTCACCCCATTTACCATAAACACTGTAATGTGCATACTGCTTTTTATTCTGCGATGATTTGGATTTCATTTGAAAGTTTTAATTTGCATTTTACAGCACACATTTTAATAGATATCTGCTAAACAAAGCAATGCAGCCTCACAATGAAAATAGACTTAGCATTAAAACTTCTCTGCCCTTGAAACTCACATTTATTGAAACAGCATTGAAACCCACATTCAAAGATAATACATTTTGCCAGTGGCAGATAAAGATTAACTTTGGGCTGTGTTCAAAATCATAAGCCCCTTGAACATGAAACATACACGTGCTCTTTGATATACATTCCTGATTGTATTAAATTATATTCCTTGTACAATACAGTACAGTTGTTAGAGGGCATTTTACATTTATTGTTTTGAACATTTTTCCAGTAAACGATGAAACAAAATGCATGCACCATTAACGACAAAACTGCTCAATTCAGAACATTTCCATCATAAAAAAGTCTACTCAAACTTCTACAGTCCACCAGTATCAGTAAATATGCACACTCTGAAGAAGTAAAAGTCATCTAAATAATTCCACATTAAAAAATCTGTAACTAATGAAGAGGTTGCTGCTAGCAAACAACTTTATATGTTATTGTTTCATCTACAAATAAAGTGCCTGTTGCCCTTGAGGAATAAATTGCCTATGTTGCATTAAAAAAATAATAAGCAAGTAATATTGCAATAGGGAATGGATGGCAAACTGATAACAAGATCATAGTAGGTATCTTCACCAAAAAGGACTGCAGCATCCACCCCCTTTACAACACAGTACATTATCAGCAATGCATCTACCTACTGTGGGAGTAGAACCCACAGCCTTCTGCATCAAAACCAAGCACACTACGTGTTGTGTTAAGAATGCAAACCACTGCACCATAAGCAGCACTAAGCTTTTGTTACCCTGCAACTCTCAGCTCCTTGTAAAATCTACTCGACTCTCAGCTGTATCTCTGAACTTTGCAGCACAAGAAATCTGGAAAAAGCCAACATTTATGAGGGAGGGGGCAAAAGCCCCAAAACCAGGGACACATTTTAAACATTGCTTGTATAATATTGGAAAGTTGCTAGAATAAAATGCTGTGTTACCACCATACATTTCACTGCCAAGTCTTGAACCCAGCGGACCCTGTGTAAAACAGTCAGAACAACATACAACTATGCCAAATCATCTGTTTTGTGAAAGAGAGGAAGACCGAAACTTAAATGGATACCATTTAGTTAATTCAGTTCTCACCATAGCTGTCAACCTCTTAGCACAGAACACCTGAACAAAGCCAATAATGGGGGAAAATTCAAATGCCTGTTATTTTTATTTAACATTTGTTAACCAGGAAAGTCTGACTTGGAACAAAAGCCAAATTTTAGCAGAGCAGGGGGATACATGTTTTTTGCAAGATGCATCTCTGCCAAGAATCAAACCAGAGAACATGTAGCTGTGAGGCAACAATGCTACCAGTACACCACAGCACTGCTGACTTTGCAAGGGGAAAACAAGCACACAGAAACCATAGATTTTATGAGGAACAGAACAAATATGAGGCAAACATCTGCAAATTTTTTACAAATGGTGGTGGGTAGGGAATTCAGGCTCTTGCCACCTGTATCCAAAGTACATGTTTCAAGCTTGAGTATTTTCTATCCACCACCAGGATATAGCAACTGGGGCATTACACACACACACTGTTCTCCCTAAAGCATCCAGTCTTTTGTTCCAAAGCTCTTTTGCAGTCCTGACTGCAGCATCTAATCCAAGCATAAGCTAACAGCTGATTTTCAAAGCTCCCCTGTAGTCAGCCCACACACACTAACGGCTGGTTTCCAGCTTGGCTCTGTGCAAGAATAGGTTGGAGGCTCCAGCCTGCCAATGACGCAGTCCAGTTTCCTTCTCGTCTGTGCAGTCATCACTGCACAGACTTCTGGGCTGGCAGGGCTCAGATGCCTTTCTCCTCTATCCGGACTGTCTAACTCAGCAGTCTGGAGTTCTGTGAGTACCAGGAACTCCAAGCACGCATGCGTGGAGTTCCAGGACTCGCATTTTTTTTTTTTACTTCTCTTGTACGGAAGGGGGGTTCTTTTTTCTTTTGTACAGGTGGGGGGATTTCCTTCTTGTACAGGTGGGGGGGGCTGCAGTCCTATAGCACGAGCCACCCCTGCTGTAAGTACATAGACACAATCGCAGAAAAGACTTTCATTATGTATCTGTTATTTCAAAAAGCTAAGAAGTTTATTTTTTTAAAACAGCTTGATGTATATATAATACATGTAATCACTTATTTACTCTAGATGAAGTAGAGTTTGCCACTCCCTGCAAAATCTGCCCATTTTGGATTCGCTATAATGAGTAAATCACTCAGGTCATGTGACAATCCTGCCTCACCCATACTTGAATGGTGGTTATATTAAAAGTTAACAAGAACTGTTTCCCCTTTCTTTTCTTTTTGAAAAAAATACTTTGTTTACAGACTCACCTGCAAGCATCAGGACACACACAGACACAGCTGTAGTGCCTTTATGAAAGTGTATCAGATTCCCCTACTTTCAGTGAGGAGCTTTGCCCTTATTACAGACAGATACAAAACAATAATCTCCCCCAACACTCAGAAACCCAGCACTCAGGTTCCCCAGAAACCGTGTACTCCTCCACTTGATACTAGGATCTTTTTGTTTATTTATTGGTATTTAACAAAAAACTCATTCAAACATAATTGTAAGCAGTATACGCTAATAACATTTCACATCTGTGTTTGGTGAAACCTGCTGAATGCAACAAGAATCAAACATAACCACCACTTTCAGTCATGTGTAGATAACTGTTTTTGTTACACAATAATAATAAGTCATGGACTGGCTCACTTACTCTCTTACAAGTCACATCTGATTCCTAGACCGACCCCATAAACAACTACTGCTACCCATGGAATTTTTAAGTCAAACGGGGGAGACAGAAGTAGGTTACCAGATCCTTCTTCCATATCACAAATGCACTCATACTTACAGGCAGTTTAGAGTCCAGATCTACCACACGGTGTGCCTTTAGAGTGTGGGAGAAAAGAGGAGTTCCTGGAGGAAACTCAGGCAAACACAGGGAGGACATACACACTCTGCACAGAAGGCACCAAAGCTGAGAACCAAACTGTAGAATCTGTTGCTGTGAGGCCAGTGAATCACTGTCATCCCATAGACTGGCTAACCCTGAATAATCACTATTTAACAAAGCAAGAAGGAAGCTGGCTAACCCTGAATAATTACTATGTAACAAAGCAAGAAGGAAGCTGGCTAACCCTGAATAATTACTATGTAACAAAGCAAGAAAGACGACATGACACTAGCAATCGTGTTTCCTTAGCTCTGGGTCCTGTTTCTGTTTCTGGGTTCAATTTTGGGTCATTTTGTTTTAATACGTTAAGGCTAACTATTCTGTTAGTATTTTAATGCTTCTAAAATTTTCAGTCCTACACTAATTATAGTAAGTGGGGATTTATTTCAAATTGTAATCATAAAATTGTAGCTATTATGTTTTCAACATTTAAAAAACATGTAAGAAAACTTCATCTTATTTGCACCCAATGACATGGTTAAGTGCCAAGATAATTCAATCCCAATTGTGAAGGGGTTTCTTCCCACGTGTTCCACAGTCATCATCACTTCTTTATCTGATTATCCGTCCATAATAAAGTCATTCTAGTTTCATTACTTTTGTACTCCCTCACCGTTATCCAGTCTCCACTTTGGATACACTATGAAAAAAATCCCCTCACGAAACACTGTCAAACAGAAAATCAATCTCACAACCTCTAAAACTGAACACATTGCAACAAGCGAAACACAGAGACAGAGACTCTAAAAACACATACAACTTTTGTCCTTTGCATCACCCTGTCATGATGTGAGGCATTGTTAACTATGCCAGGAAAAGTAGGGCAATGGATGTGTAATGCCAGCACAGAGAGCTGGAGTTTTGTAAAGAATTATATGTCATCTGTATACCAAGCTGATTTGTACAGACGCTTGTATTGAAAAATGTATTTGTAAAACTGCTTGTGTTAAAAATGTACCAACAGTGTGTCCTGCCAGAGACAAAGAAATATACATGTACAGTGGATTTATATCACAAAAACCTGGCATTTTAACAGGGGTGTGTACACTTTTTATATCTACTATATGTCAGACTGAACTATTGTAAATATTTGAAAGTCTAGAGGAAAGAGTGAGTAGCAGACCATCTTGCAAAACAGCATGGTCTAACAACCATATCATTCTGGGCTATCAAATATTGTACCTCCCTTGGATTAGTGGATGGGGAAATCACAAATTTACCCCTGGTCTGGCACCTATATCTCTATTAGAGAGAGGAAGCTTGTAAATGCTCGATCACTTATGCCCATGTTTATATAACTCTCACATGATTTATGGGACCAATACCTTTGTAATATTTCTGGAAGGCACAGCTAGGCTTAAAAAGGCCCTTTAAGATCATTAGCCTAGTATTCTCCTGTATACATAACATACATACAAGTAATATAAATAACCCAAATTATAATACCACAGTTGTTTTAAGTGACAGCAGCAAAAGACATACTCATGATATATCACAAAGAAAATCCTAAGTCTGATATCTTTTAAGGATCACCTTAATAAGGAAAAGTTATTAATGTGGCTTATATTTATCACTATTACCTAACCTAGCTTAATCTGAAGCCATACAGTCAAAAATACAGGCAAAAGCATCTGAAAAACAGTAAACATTTACCAGATATAAGGCAAAATAAATGCAGCTGTTTATCATTTCTAAAGCACAAAGAAAAAGGCTGAAGGTTATACTGGAACTGTGTGTAAAACCTATACATTTACAGTGTTTATGCTGTATTTTGTATCTTTCGGCTTTTCCCAGTTAGGGGTCGCCACAGCGGAACTCCGGTCCGCTAATGATTGGCAGTAGATTTTTACGTACTGAGTTGCCAGCCCTAAAGTATAACCTTCAATGAAGGTACGCCCATTCATTTATGCTGTATGGAAATCTTTATTTATTTTTTTGTTCGTTAATTCATTCATTTCTTTTAATCTAGATAATGTACCAAAGCAACATTTACTAATGTACCGCTGTGCCACCCTTTTCATAAACTCTGGGCCAATTTCTGGCACAGTCTGGGTGAATATAGTTACAATGGTACAGCTGTAGACATTAATAATTCAAGAAAAGTTGGTTCAGAACAACAGTACAATAATTCAGCACATTAAATTCAACATATCTTTAAGAATTCAAATACTGTATTCTAAACTGCTATCTGTTTAGCCATATTTTGCATGATGAATTGTAATGCATAGATTTGGCATACTTAGAGATATGAGGTTGTAGGTCAGATACTGAACTTATTTGGAAGCATTTCCTAGAAGACAGAGAACTTCTTTGGAATGTTGGAGTGGCTGGAAAATATTCTTCCTTCTGATGTTCTATAATTGTGCCCTTTTCTTGCAAACACCTTTAAAAGGTCTATAGCTAGATCATTAAACAAAGTTATCAAACAAAGCATCAAAAATGTGAGCTTTTATATTCTCAAGCAAACTTTATGACACTAATCATGTATGTCTGTCTACAACAGTGTTGGGCATTACTGCCCTTTTAATAACATCCACAAAATTGTAGAGACATTTTAAAGTCAAAAGGCCTGAAAATTTAATCTGTATAAGCATTATGACTAGTTCTTCCTTTTTTTTGGATCTGGCATTATTACATTATCTGTATCAGATAATAAAGTATGACCATGTGAGAAAGATAATTACTAACCCCTATTGCTGAAGTGGCAGAAGTGCAAATATTATTACCAAACCTGTCCAACAACCTCCCTCTCTGCTAAAGAAGGAAAAGGTTTCCAGATGCACAGAGTATGTCCAAGGAAGGAATATATAAGCTGTCAGGAACAAACTTGAAGCTGAACTAAAGATAGCAATTATTTCCATCAAACTGACATAATGGATCAACAGACGTATGAGCATGTGGCTGCGTATCATGAATAAAACAAGGTATCTTCCCAAAATCTTAAAAGGTTTTAAATAAAGGAAGAATTTTCCCCAACAATTTTGGTACCTTTAATATATGCAAAGGTCTCCTCTTTGAAATGAAATGTACATTACAGGCCAGTTGTAATTCTCCATTATAGTATTCATGGTTTCATTAAAATGAATATCTTGTGGTGAGTAACCACATTACCCTGAAGAATGATTATGGTCAGAAAAGTTATGGTGTAGAGAAATGCTGAGCTGAAATGATAAATTTGTTTTCTCAGGATTAAACCAGAGAAGGACTTCTAGATCTTTTCTTTATTTTATCAAAGGTATTTATCAGTGCTGACATGTCTGAGTAGCTCTAAACTACACTCAGTAAACACTCAACATCTGCAAAAGAATCTTAACTTCTTGTCTCTGTTTCTGGGAGTCACTGAAATGATGTGGCAGCCGTAAATGCAACAGAAGAATGTAGAGCAATATTAGAACAATGAGCGCCAAAACCTTTCCCAGGGATTTATTAACATCTCATACACATCGTAGTGGAGCTAATATGATCGGCTGGATGTGTGCGATAAGGAGCATTTCAAATCAAATATGCAAGAGTCCAAGCTATGCTGCATATTGAGCAGCCCTGGCTCAGGCCCACAATGCAGCCTCACAACCATACTGAGTTAAGGCAGGGCTTGTGTACACAAACTGAGACCTGTAAGTGAGTGCATGTATATGGCACAGCAATAGATTTGGAATATATCAAAGCAAAGGGAAGCTTAACAAAATAGGTGTACAGGGAAGGATGATGCAGTTTTACATTGCACTGAGTTCATTAATGGACATGTGAGAACTTCAGTAACATTATCATGTACCTTAAGAAAGAAAACACAGGCAGTAAATGTTCAAAAGGAAAACTGTGCTGTTTGAAAAGATGTGCAGGTAACACAAATGTATACGTTCCTATGGCTGGTATGTATCAAAGTACCAATGAATGAATAATGGAAAAACACATATATAAATGTGTGGACAGATTGAGAGAATTAAGGAACGCCTACACACAGAGCCAGATCAAGGTCAAATGGAGCCCTAGGCAGGGTAATGGATCAAGGGGACTTCCCATACACAGCCCCCAGCCCATCCCTATGCACACACCCTGCCCCCCCACAGCCATTCCAGTGTACCATTTCTTGCTATTTCTTCTCAGTTACCAAAAACACTGTTCATATCTCCTGTTTTCTGCTTTACTTCTTCAATGATTACAGATATTTGGATTTAATTTAAAACTTTAATTTCAAAGTTTATAGCACAATCACTGATAGACATTTGCTAAACAAAGCAATACTTTCCACAATGAAAACAGCATTAAAACTTCTCTGCCCTTGAAACTCACATTCATTGAAACCCACATTCAAAGAAAATGCATCTGGCTAGTGGCAGATTAACTTTACCTTTGGACTATTTTCAAATCACAGGCCCCTTGCACACATTTAGGACCATACAAACATGCAAGAGTTCTTTGATTCACCTTCCTGATTGTATTAAATTATATCCCCTGTATAACACAGCACTGCTTGCTAGAGCATGTTTTAAATTTATAGTTTTGAACATTTTTCTGGTAAGCAATGAAACAAAACATATGAACAAATAATGACAAAACTACCCAATTCAGAACATTTCAACCATAAAAGGCCACTCAAACTCTTGTCAGTACAATCCATTAATATCAGTCAATATGCACAATCTTTGCAGAAGTAAAAGTCATCTGAATAATTCCACATTAAAGACATCTGTAACCAATGAAGAGGTTGCTGCTGGCAAACAACTTTATATTTCAGTATTTAATCTACAAATTCAGTGCCTGCTGCCCTTGAATAATAAATTGCCTAAACTACATTAAATAAATTAACCACTATCCAAAAGCAAATTATTCTGAAACCACACAAAAGACCAGTGAAAACAGCTCTACTTTCCAAAATAAGAATTTAATAAAAACCTTTTAGTTGTCTCTCCTCTCCTAGCGCCTCGGCTGCAAGCCTTTACAGAGTAAAGCTTTACAGAGTAAAGTACAGCTTTACAGAGCTGTAAAGGCTTGCAGCCAAGGCGCTAGGAGAGGAGAGACAACTAAAAGGTTTTTATTAAATTCTTATTTTGGAAAGTAGAGCTGTTTTCACTGGTCTTTTGTGTGGTTTCAGAATACATTAAATAAATGTTAAGCTGGTAATACTGCAATAGGGAATGGATCAGCACCCCAATCACCCTAAAGTACAACACACTATCAGCAATTCATCTATCTACATGCTAATGGAGTAGAACCCACAGCCTTCTGTGTTACAAGCAAGCATACTACCTGTTCTGTTACTAAGCTTTTCCATTCTATATTACACTAGTGATTCACTTTGCTAAACAAAACAGTTGCACATTGTAAATAGACTTAGCATGAGCAGCAGTAAACTTTTCTTCCCTTGAAGGTCACAATTCCTTGAAAATACACTTGAAACTCGGTTACCCGAAAAAGGCTTAACCTGTAAGTCAAACTGATTTCCTTGAAAATGTACCTGAAAGTCATTTCTTCAAAAAAATGCAGCTTGGTAGTAGGGGTAGAGGATTCAGGCTCTTGTTTTCTCTAAATAAGATATAAGGTTTGAGCCTAAGCAAATTACTAACCACCTGCTATCCTTAACTAGGGTATTTCACTCATGCACACTCCTACCTACCTCTTAGTGCAAGAAATCCGGACAAAACCTAAAATAAACAGGGACAGATTTTAAACAATGCTCTCATGAACTTAGAAAGTTGCTAGAATAAAAGGATTTATGTTAGTATGCATTTTTATAATGGATATAAAGTCTGAAACTCAAATGCTTGTTATTAGTTAGTAACTTCAGCCCTCAATGATTTTCCAGAACATCACAAATTTTATAAAGAACAGACCAAACATATGGGGCAAAAATCTGGACATTTGAAAGGTATGCTACATATCTACCTCTTACACACACATACCCACCTACGTCTTATACACACACACACATATACCTATCTACCTCACTCACACACACACACACACACACACACAGCTATCTACCTCTTACATATCTACACACAAACACACACACACACACACACACACACACACACACACACACACACACACACACACACACACACACAAAACTACCTATCTACCTCTTGCTTACATACACAAACAAACACACAACACGCACACACACACACACACATACCTACCACTATTACACACACACACACACACACACACACACACACAAACCATTCATAGTAACATGCATTATGAAGTAAGTAAACATTTTGGCAACCTGGTAGGGTTTTGTGTCTACATCAGAACTGTCTGAATCTAATGCAGGGATACAATTATTTATTTATTTATCTGCTTTAGCTATTTGTATTGTCTTCCTGTTGCTACCCTCAAGGCATCTTTGCCTTGTCCAGTGGTCATGCTTTTTTTTCTCCCATGTTGTCCTTTGCTTGACAAAGATGAGATAGCAGTGATGTAGTTCAGAATTTGTCCTATTACAGATTTGGGGAAGAAGGCTATTTTTTCTTATGTTACATGATTTCCCCTCCTGTGCTCTGTGTTCATTCACATAACATGTTGTTACATATGTATGATCCCCATATATGGAGCAAGTCACCTTCAGTATGCATGAAGTCCTTCAACGTTAGTTACTGCTTGTGTCTAACTCACTAGTCTCTGTTAAGGACCTCTCCTGCAGCTGAAAGCTTAACTTAAAATAGGGAGAAGAACTTAACACTGACTGCTCAATCTTTTTTATTTCAGCCACCTCTCTGGCATGTAGGCTTCTATTTAGATCTGAGTCCTCTGTTGTTAAGTAAATACATTGACCTAGTATCAGTGGCATGGCATACATTTATGGATCGAAATTAATATGACTGCTGATTTCTTAATGCAGTACACCATTACAATGATGTACATTGACCATGCCTCACTACACTGACAACAAAGGCTTAACACCTCTCAAGGTGTTCCACAAAAAAAAAATCAATCAATAGAGCATTCTCTGAAACACAGTCATGCATCACAACCATGATTTGATATATAATCATTATTTTGCTATTCTTGTAACTTAATTATAAAATTTTAATTCATCAGTGAACATCTTTAAACATTTCACTGCTCTGAAACACAAACAGCCAGTTCACATCAGGAGAGATTACCATAAAATAATAAAACATAAAGTTACATACCCGGTAAATTAATTACCATAAAATAATAAAATGTGGGCTGGATGCATCATGCTGCACTCAACTCTTTTTTTTTTTTTTTTTTTAATAAGAGGGTGCAATGATTCAGGAGTCAGGACAGGAGGGACTCTCACATCAGGAATGGATGATGAGCCGATTAGCAGACCAGCAGTTAAAAAAAAAAAAAAAAAAAAAAAAAAAAAAGAGCACATTAATGGTTTAATGGACAACCTGCTAGTCTGCACCTGTGACCTGTCACTGAACCCTGAACTGACTGAAGTAATAAGACCATCAGGCCAGGGGGAGGCAGACCAATGCACCTGCTTAGTGGTGCTTGCTTATTCTGATGTCTGAGGGAGAAAAACAAAACATCAAGTAGAAATATGCCTCCACACACTCTAAGAGAGTAGAAGAGGCCAAGCACATTGCAGCAACAGTTCAAATCACTGGATCATAATCTGAATTAA
Organism: Protopterus annectens; assembly: GCF_019279795.1. Lineage (NCBI taxonomy): Eukaryota > Metazoa > Chordata > Ceratodontiformes > Protopteridae > Protopterus > Protopterus annectens. Next base: position 393,653,651 of record NC_056730.1, on the reverse strand, counting down.
AAAAGCAAATAAAATATTGCATTATATGTATAGATTTTTTAAAAATGTTCCCAATTTGGTCCCCTAGCCTTCATGGGGCCCTAGGCAACTGTCTACATCGCCTACTGCTGGATCCGGCTCTGCCTATACATTCTGCCCACACAAGCACTGATAGTGGATACAGTAACAGTTGTGGCAGCAGCATGCATGGTGTAAAGGGTAGAAAGGGAGACAAAGTACCCATCCCCAAATCATTACCCAGTGTAATTCACAAGGATATGCAGCAGAAACAGAACTGTCACACTGAAGAGAAAATAAAAAAGAAAAGTATCTACGATAAATATGTTACCGATCTGTAAAATACAGATAATGAAATGCATGCACCCAGCAGCTGTAGGACACACCACAAAAACTTTACCAAAATGGGAATCTTGGGACTGCTAACGTCTTTAGTAGAATCTAGAACAAAAGCTGCTGCTGCTAAAAAAGGGATAATTAGTAGATCGTATAAAATATTACATGAGAAGTATAAGAATCAATCAGAGGGGCTTAGAAAGGACTGGGAAGAGGGACTGGATAAGAAATTCACAAAGAAACAATTGGGGGACATATGTATGTCTCCCAAATATGCAACAAAGGCTAGAAGATTTAGAATTTTTGCTTGGAAGTGTTTACATAGGAATTATGCCCCAGGTAGACAACAAATGTTGGAGGTTTGATGGGGAAGAAACAGGTAATTGGGAACATACTTTCTGGTAGTATAATGAGCTGGAAGACTTTAAAGATTTCCCACAGACTACTCTGTCAGAGATACTGGGTGAGTAAGTTTGTGAAACTAAGGAAATGAGTTTTTTGAACTATGATAGACATAGTAAGGCCTTGCTGAGTCTAATTATGGTGCCGACCAAAAAAGCAATTACTAGAAAATGGAAATCAAAGTCTAAATCAACTGTATTAGAAGTAGTGAATATAGTAACAGAGTTCCCCTTCATATGCCCGAATAACCACAAGCTCGAAATGCAATACGCCGAGACCATAAAAACGAAACACCGGAAACCCGAAAGCGCAAAAGCGCGAAAATCAAAAGGAAGAAACTGTATGGAAAGTGGTGACAAATGGAAAGTGCAGAAGAATACTTCATTGCTCCTGGCACGAATGGTGAAATATGTGACTGTATCATCTCAGAAAGGAGCTCCTATACTCCTTTTAGATGGGTACGTGTTACGCAGAGAGAAAATATATCGTGATAAAACATACTGGTGCTGCAAGTATAAACGCGATGATAAATGTAGAGGTAGGGCTTTTACTTTAACTGTGCCTAACAGGGAAAGGCTGTTAAAATCTGTTCAGCACTTACATCCTGGAGATCCGGTCGAAGTTGAGCAGTATAAAGTGTCTCACTCGTTAAAGTTGAAAGCTGATAATTCCAGGGATACTCCCTGTTTAATAGTTCATGATGTTTTAGCATCAGCATCTAATGTGATAGCTCCCAGTTTGCCTACTTGCAAAACACTTGTTCAAAAAGTTGGCAGGATGCGTCGTTCTAAGTTAAAACACAGCAGTTTCCATACTGAAAAGTTGGAAGATATTGATGCTACAATGTTTCCATGTAAATCGGGAGGGTTTCTTAGTAAGTGCATAGTAAATACTGCTACAGAAACAGCGGCGGTGGTCTTTTCAACTATACAAAATCTGCTTGATCTAAGCACAGCTACTATTAGGCTTGTTGACAGTACGTTCTTTTATAAAGGTATAATATGCCGTCAACTGTACAGTATTCATGGTTTGACTAGATACGGAGGTTTTCATAAGAGCGTACCATTGGTGTATTGTATAATGAGTAGAAAGTCTCTCAAATGTTACAACTTTATGTGGAGTTGTGTTTTACATTTAATGGATGAGCAAGGCTTCGAGGTGTCTGTCAAATACATATTGAGCGATTTTGAAGTAGCAGCCAGGAAGAGTATTCTGTTAAATCTGCAATGTGTAAAACCTAAAGGTTGTTTGTTTCACTTCTCCCAAAACATTTGGAGAAAGGTGCAACAGCTAGGTCTTTCACATCTGTATAACACAGACCTTTCTTTTCAGTTGCATGTCAAGTGTCTCATCGCTTTAGCTTTTGTACCTGAATCTGATGTATTACGTGCATTTGATGAACAAAAAGCCGTGTTTCCAGCTGATGGCAATGAAGTGTTAAAGTACTTTTCTGAGTGGTATATGTTGGGAAAAGTTTGAAAGTTTTGCAGTAGGACTACTGGATTTTCCAGGTTTCCCCCGTTGTTTCCAATTACATTTTGGAATGTGGATGAATTAAATATGTTGTTTTTGCCTTGCACGCAAAACAGCATGGAGGCATGGCACCATATATTGAAGTCATTACTGGGCCATAGAGCAACAGACCTATCGATGCTTATGACAGTGTTATCTAGAGAACAGGATAGAGTAGATGAGCTCAGAATTAGAATGAGTTGTGGTGTACCTCCTTCACCAAAGAAACGAAAGGTAATGACCCATCATGCTAAATTTGAGCATGTTTTGAAGAACAGATCTAGTTACTCAGATCTGGATTTCCTGATGGCAACTGCAAGGTTGCTAAAGATGTGATGTACGCTATGACAATCGTGGTACATGTTCAAGCTTTAACAGACGTTATGAGGACTCTATGTGGATGAATGGATTTACGTTGTATTTTTTTTGCTTTGAAGCATTATTCTGGGATAATAAAGGTTTTACTTCATTTTTGAGCTTTTATGTGTTCATGGTGAATGGTTGTCCGTCATTTGCAGTTTTGGGATTTTGTCATTTCGGGTTTCTGGTTTCGGTGTTTTGCATTTTGAGCTTGTGGTTATTCGGGCATATGAAGGGGAACCAGTAACAGAGATATAACAACTGGAATTGGGATCTTTAAATACGGGTAGGAGCAAATTATGTAGAAAAAATGGGAATTGTGGGAACAAAACATGCAGAGGAAAAATGATGTTTAAAAGAAAGCAGGATTTGAATGAGCTATGTAATGTTTAATTAACATTTATTTATTTATTTATTTTACATTTGTTTACTGGGATAGTCCAACTGGATACATGTTCATTTTCAGTGGAGGCCCAGGGAGAAAAGCTCCACATAGACAAACTTAAATAGATTACACAGAAGTTAGCAAACAATTATAAAAACAATCCACAGAAAAAAGAAGAACCTAGGTCCAGATCCACTCAAAAATACTGTTTATTGTGCGCTTTCGTTTCTCTAATGGAAACTTCCTCAGAATGAAGTACACATTACCCAACATCCCTTTTATAGAAAACATACAACAATTACCTGTATAAATAATAAAATTTCTTAAAGCAACAATGCCATAAAATGTAAAGGCATAATATAAAAGCATAACAAAATATCTATTCTAAAACACATACATTGCATACGAATGAACAAATGAATACATAACTTCACATGCACATGTGAACACTCTTAAAAACAGTTTGACATATTAAAACCTTCTTTATTGAAAAAAGTGTGCTTTCAATCTTAAAACAGAACTGATGGACACAGTACTGTTTAGTCCTGAGCTCACTGTTGCATTTGTTTCAATTTGCCATTTCAGTTCTGCTAATTCCAGGAAGTCATTCAAGGGTCCCCCTCTTTCTCCTAGATTAATTTGTTCAATAACAACAAACTTAAAGCTATGGTCTTCATTGGCATTAATATGGACTGCTAATAAATTATTTCATCCTTCCTATTAATATCATAATAATGCTGATAAATCCCGTAATGCATTTTTCCTTTTGCTAATGTAGTAACAAGGACATTTTGAGCATAGAGCCAAATACACCATGCCTTTGCTGTTACATGATATTTTCCCTTTTATAATATGTTTCCCATAGTTAGGGATCAAAATGTCTTTCCCTTCAAGAATGTGCTGGCACTGTAAACTGTATCCACATTTAACCATACCTACTCCTTTATCTGGCCCCTGTTTTTGTCTCTCCAACATGTTTTTTTTATACTACAATCTCTTTTGTATACAATGTTCGGGGCTGATCCTACTAATTGTACCTGGTCTGCGTCAATGCTGAAGATGTTCCAATTGTATTGAATGATATTCTTAATATTATAAAAATACTGGTTAAACTTATAAATAGCTGATTTATTGACAGTATTACTACTAACCTGTCCAACCTCATTTTGAATACCTCCCCCTGTTCCAAGCAGGGGTATAAAATGTCCACTCAGCCTTCTCTTTGTAACTTCTTGGAGAATGTTTCCCACATAACTCACAGGATAGCCCCTATTTTCCAGCATATCTCCCAGGATGTTCATCTGTGTGATAAACTCTTCTTGTTCGGAAATCATCCTAGCCAGTCTAACCCCCTGTCCCTTTACCAATGCCTTCTTTTGGTGTAAGGGTGACAGCTATCAAAATGTAAAAGGCTATTTGAGAATGTGGGTTTCTGGAAGATGGTGGAGTTGAACTGTCATTTGACAGGGTCTTTTTCAATGGTTATATCTAAGTAAAGGACAGAAGATTCAGTAATCGAATGTGTAAATGCTGAAAACTCTGTACTGTTGTCCAAATACTCTACGAAATTGCTAATTTTCCCCTTCTCTTCTACCCAAAAAATTATGTCATCAAGGAATCTGCCATAAAATTACCAGTCTTTGGCAAAGTGACTGTTGAATATAAATTCCATTTCCCAGTATGCTAGTACAATGTTGGCAAAAATGGGGGCACATGCCGCCCCCATTGCCACACCTTAAACTTGTTTGAATAACTGATGTTCAAAAGTTATAATATTAGTGTCCAGAACAATTTCCATTAATGTTCTTAGTGTGAGAATACAGTTGTGACTGAGTGTTGAATAATGGCAGTGATACTGGTAAAACCAGTCTATACCAGTTTCATGTGGAATCACGGAAAATAGATCTTTAATGTCAATTGTCATAAAGACAAGGTTGTCTTTGTACATCTTTTTGTTGATTTTCGACAAGAAATCCCATTAATCTTTTAGTATCTAGGGGCAATTTAACAATACACCCTTTAGTTGACCATCTATGCATTTTGGTATAGGAAATGTTTTTGATGCACAAGCATCAACAATGGGTCTCAGTGGAGGGTCTTCTAAATCTTTATGAAGACATAAGATGGTATTCTTCCAGTTTAATTTGCTGATTCATAAGCAGTTCTTCCAATATAATGTCAACTTTGTTGTAACAAATGTTTTTCTCATTTAAACTGTTTCCCTGTATGCATCCCCAAACAAATGGTTAAACATTTTGTTTGTATATGTATCATAATTCATAATCACAAGACCCCCACCTTTATCTTATTTCATGACCCGTATTTCCGAATTTTGAGAGATGTCTTTTAATAATGCCATCTCTAACTTACTTAGATTGTTACCCTGTGTGTTGACCCCTTTTTTAAACAGATCTCTGATGTCTTTCTCACGTATTTTTTTCAAAAATATCAAGTTGGCATCTATGCAGGAGGATAGATGAATATGTATATGGAATTTAAGAGGCTATGTCCAAGGTCAAACCTGATAAAGTCACTAGGACAAGTGTCCGATCCTCCAAAGAGTCTGCAGGAGAGGGAAGGAGGGTGGGGTGCCAAGGATAAATGAATATCGACAACACAGATGGAACATTATGGTAACAACATAACTTCTTTATCTGATGCTATCAATATTCATTTATCCTTGCCCTTTAGGACACAGTCCCCAGCTATTTTAGATCTTGGGTGGCCTTATGGAAGGATATTCCTGAGAACCATAGAGCCAAAGGATGCTCTTCTCCTGGAGACCAGATCCAGTTTGTAATGACTGATAAAGGTATGCAGAGTAGCCCAGATTGCTACTGCGCATATTTCATCCATGGAAGCCTTAGAATGGAAAACAGCAGACGTGGCTATTGCCTAGTAGAATGAGTTCTTACTAGCAATGGTAATTGGAGATTCTTTTTATTGTAGCTGAAAGCAATACAGTCTCTTAACCACCATGACAAGGTGACTTTTGAATGTTTCCCACATAACTCACAGGATAGCCCCTATTTTCCAGCATATCTCCCAGGATGTTCATCTGTGTGATAAAGAATGTTTCCCACATAACTCACAGGATAGCCCCTATTTTCCAGCATATCTCCCAGGATGTTCATCTGTGTGATAAACATCATTTATTGTTATTACCACATGTTATTACCACATTATTCCACATGTTAATGTGGAAATTCTTCTGGTGGAGGTAATGGCTATCAGAAAAATGGTCTTCCATGAAAGAAACTTCAAGTGAGGTTGGACAGGTTAGTAGTAATACCGTCAATAAATCAGCTATTTATAAGTTTAACCAGTATTTTTATAATATTAAGAATATCATTCAATACAATTGGAACATCTGGAACAATTGGAATTCTGAAACAGAGAAAGAGACAAATAACTGGTCTGATTTTCTAAACTCTTTAGTCTTGCTGAGGTAGAAACATAATTGCCTGTGAACATCCAGCAAATGTAAACAATATTCACCATTGCCGGAATATTTTGGAAAGAAAACAGGTAAGTCAATGGTTTGATTAATATTAGTTTCTGAGACCACCTTAGGAAGAAAAGAAGGTTGGTTGTTAATGAAACCCTATCCTTATGAAAAAATCAAATATGGGGGTTTTGAAGATACTACTTGTATTTTGGAAATTCTTCTGGCGGAGGTAATGGCTATCAGAAAAATGGTCTTCCATGAAAGAAACTTCAAGTGACAGGTAGCCATAGGTTCAAAGGGGGAAAGGACCAAAGACTGCAGAACCATAGTCAGATTCCAAGGAGCTAGATAGTCTTTATATGGTGGTTTCAACAGCAAGATTCCTTTCATGAACACTTTATACAATCTATGGGAAATTTGTGAATAGTCTTCAAAGCCATTGTGGAAATTGGAAATAATAGCTAGTTGGACCTTAATAGTAGAAGCAGAGGCTCCTTGTTTGAAAAATGTAGCTAAAAATTCTAATACCTTTTCAACTGGTGCAGAGAAGAGGTTAAGACCATTATTGTGTGCCCAAATAGAAAATCTTTTCCACTTGCTGTGGTAAAGTTTCCTAGTGGAAGGTCTATGGGAAGCCAGTAAAATCTTTTGGACTGGAGAAGATACATTTTTCTGCCTGGCAACTAAAGGAATTTGAGGAGCCAAGTTGTAAGCCTGAGGTTCTTAAGATTGGGGTGCACCAGTCCCTGTGGATGAGACAGCAGGTCCCAAACTCAGTCCAGAATCCATGGACAGTGAATTATATGAGACCACAGAAAGGGGAACCATACTTGTCAAGGCCAAAAGGGTGCAATGAGGATCACCTTGCTTCTCAACCTGCTGGCTTTCTTTAAGAAGAGAGGAATCAGTGGGAAGTGGGGAAAGGCATAAAGTAGACCAGAGGGCCAATTGTAAAGGAGTGCATCTCTTGAGGATGCTCCCTGTGGGGGAATTAGGGTGACGTAGCTGCTGCACTTGTTCAGGGGAGATGCAAACAGGTCACAGCAAGGCTGGCCCCTGTGATGGAAAATCTCCTCCACCACTTTGGGATTGAAAGACCACTCATGAGGCAGAAGAATGCACCTGCTCAAATTCTCTGCTATCACATTTGAGCTCCCCGGAATGTGCGTCGCTATCAGAAAATGGTTGGAAGAAATCACCTATTGCCACACTCTGAGAGCATCTTGACACAGAGGGTAAGACTTGGTTCCACCTTGTTTGTTGATGTACCAGTCTACTTACATAATGTCTGATTGAATCACAATTGTTCCTGGGGGAAGGGTATTTTGGGAGGCTCACACTGCCCTCAGTTCCAGAATGTTGATATGCAAATTTGCCTCAATAGTGGACCAAGTGTCTTGGACTGTTCTTTCCAGATAATGCCCTCCCACACTCATCTGGGAGGCATCCATGGTCACTATGGCCTTGGGCTGTGGTAGAACAAAGGGATGGCCTAGAGGATCTCCTTGGATTTCATCCACCAGGATAAGTCTGTCTTGCAAAGACTGGTGATTAAAATTGGATGCATCAATGGATGGGTAAGGATGGACCATTGGGATGCTAAAAGCCACTGTAGCAGCCTTATGTGAAATCTTGCTAGTAGAAAAATGGCAATGGCTGTGCTATGGACCCTAAAGCTTGAAAGACTAAAAGTGCAGGTACCCTGTCTTTGGAGAGAATGGCTTGTACTTGGGATCTTACCTTATGTAGCCTGTGTATAGGAATAGAAGCTGTACAAGAGATGGTACTTAGATGGGCCCCTGTGAACTCTAGATCTTGAGTCACACTTAGTTGAGATTTTGATTAATTCACTGTAATGCCCAGACAAGCAAACAGGCATAGAATGAAATCTTTTGCTTGAAGCAGTAGATGCTTGGTGGGAGCAGTGATGAGCCAGTCATCTAGATAAGGAAACACCCATAATCCGTGCAGTCTCAAGTGAGCAGTCACTGCTGCCAAACAGTTGGTGGACACCCTCGGGGCTGTGCTGAGTCCAAAGGGCAACACTCTGAACTGAAAATGACTAGTTCTAGCTGAAAGCACAGGAATCGTCTGGAGCTTTTGTCCATTTTTATGTGGTAGAATGCTTCCTGAAGATCTGTAGAGCACATCCAATCATCTTCCCCTAAGAAGGGTTGGATAGACTCTACAGTGATCATCCTGAATTTTGCTTGCTGAACAAACTTGTTCAGAAGGCTGAGATCTAAAATTGGTCTCAAGTCCCCTGTCTTTTTTGGCACCAAAAAGACCTTTGAGTAAAATCTGGATCCTATCTGGTCTGGTGGGACTTCTTGGATGACTCTTTTTTCTAGCAGATTTTTAATTTTCAGAGCTGCTTTATTCCTCTGATTGGGTAGAATATTGGGAAGTCTTCTGCATGATCTTGGAATGAAAGTAAAGGGAATGTGATAACCTCTGGCAATGATCCTTTGCACAAGTATCTGAAGTTATTTGCCACCAGGCTCTCGAGTGCAAAGAGAATCTTCCTCTGACTCCTTCCAGAGGTAAGCAATTGGAATCCCTTTCAGGAGTGTTGGTAGGGTTTCCCAGAGAAAGAATCTCTGGAACCCTGATTTTGCAGGCAACATCTGCCACAGGGTCATCATCTTCCATTAGAGCTGCCCCCTCTGCCCCGATGGTTGCCACCACCATGTGTGTCCTGAAAAGGCCCTTGAGATTTTTTGAACCACATCTTCCTGCTTCTCTGGTTCCTAAAGTAGGACTGTTGGGGAGCAGAAAAATGTATGCCCACTGCAGATAGGGTCTTTCCATCTTTCTCACACCTGGCTAATATTTCTCTGACTTTGGGGCCAAACAAGGAAGATCCATCAAAAGGAGCATTGATGAAAGAAGACTTAAATGGCTCCACAAATGTACATAAGTACATCCAGGAATGTCATCTTATGGCAATGCTAGAACCCACTGCCCTAGTCGTCTCTTCGGCTGCATGAGTGATGAGCCTCATGGACAAGTTGGAAATAGACTCCAGGGTAGCCAGCTGGGAGGCCACTTTATCTTGGACATCCTTAGACACAACTCTTGCAAGGGTATCCGATAATGCCTTGATCAGATCCCTCTGAAGCCTAAGTAAAGTGTGCCATAAAATTCAAAGACCTCGATGATGCATACACTTGCTTTCTGAATCTGTCCATTGCCCTGGACTCTTGATTAGATTGAACAGTGGAACTCTCTTCCACCAGTTCATTTTGGTGGTTGACGCAACCACCTTGGCATCTACTGCTAACCCTTTAGCCCAATCTGGTGGTCCTCTGGAGCTGAAAGAATTTTGTTTGGTCTCCTGGGGATAGGCTCTACAGAGTCAGGAGCCTTCCAAGCCCACTGTGTGATCAATGTAATAAGATTGTCAGCAAGAAGAGTCACCCAAGAAGTAGATGGGTGAGCACCAAAAGCTTGTAGGTACACAGACTCCTCAGAGGTAGGGTCTTTGGGATTCCAATTACCCTGTTGTTTCAGTATTTCTAGGATGTCTCCAAAGGAGACATTTTCTGGGAGTGACCAAGAGGAACTGTCCCCGTCAGAGAATTCCATGTGTTCTGTGACAGATTCCTCAGGGGAATCTAAGTGTTTCTTCTTATATGTCTTTTTCTGGGGTGCCTTCTCAGTGGGAATCTCTGAGGAGGACTCAGAAGAAGAGGGGCCCTGCACAGGGGTATCTTGTAGCTGTGGTGCATGGTGCCTGGGAGTGGAGGTTGGTCACAGCTCTATGCGAGAAGGAGTCCCAGGATAATACTCTGAAATAGGAGGGGCCAGCTGAGAATTGCAGAGGCCAATGCCCCCTCCATAACCTGGGAGGCAGGTCCCCCTGAAGATGAATGGGAGCCCAGAACCAAGAAGGACAACCTCAGAACCATGGTCCCACCCAACTCAGAGAAATCCACCCTCAAAGCAGAAGCCAAGGAAGAGCCCACATCAGTTGTAGCTCCAAGAGTCAAGGACGACCTCAAATAAAAAACTACAGCCAATCTGAGACCCTCAGATCCAGCAGCAGAGCTACTTCCCCTGAAGTTCATCAGTTCTGATGGAACTGAGGAACTCAAGGCAGACCCTGGAGCAAAGGGGTAAATGCTGTCAGCACCTGGGCAGCAGAGGAATCAGAGTTGTAAGCTCTAAGCCCTCAGAGGAGGTTAAAGGAAGAAGGTTGGTTGGAGTCCTGGGAGAAAAAGCCCCATCTCCAGAGGGGAGTGTGGCCTGGGAAGAGACAGAAAGAGTCATAGCCACTAGGAGCTGAAACACCAACCATTCAACATCGACTTCAGTCAGACAGCTGGAGAAATGGATGGAGAATCCTGAGGGAGATTCTGGTCTGTCTAGGAATGGACTTGGGAGCTGTCCCACAAAGAGGTCAATTGAAGGGGAATATCTTGTTCTGGGTACATTCATGATATTCCGTTTTTGCACCGGGGTGGTATTGGTTCCAAAATTTCTGGTAATGTCACAGGTGGAGCCGGTACTTATGGGGAAGTTAGAATTTCAGTACTGAGGTGGCTGGCACCAAGACCTGCAAAACCTGTGGTGCCGAGGCAGTTACAGCAGATGGTGCTGAAGAAGTCGGTTGTGTAATTTTCTTAGTTTAAGACTGGTTTCGCTGGTGGTGTGGCAACCAAAGGTTTGTGTTTCTTTTCTGCCAAAGGGGACTCCAGCACCAAATGACTTCTCTTCTGTTCAAGTTCTGATTTACACGAAGAAGAGGGGGAGGAAGGTGAGGAGCCTGCTCAAAGGAAGACTTAATTAGACCTTTTCAAATCAGTTTATTTTTCCTTTCTGCAAGGGCCCGGTGACTGAACACTTGACAAATTGCACAGTCTTGTTGAAGATGCACAGGGTACCCAAGCAGTACACAGAAGAATGCCCATCAGAGATGGGCATCTTCCTCCCACAACCTTGGCATTGTTTAAACCCGGTTGTCCCCTTGGATTTTTCTGCCATGTTATCTATAGAAAACAATTGTCAACATATAGCACTCACACACACACACACACACACACACACACACACACACACACACACACACACAAGAAAGGAATGACTACCAGCAATGGAAGGCCAGAACTACCAAAAAGAAAGGTAGGGAAAGGAAAGGTCTACCAATGATGGTAGACAAAGGATACCGCAAGGTAAAAACAACACACTCAGTCATTGAAATGAAAGCAAGAACTAGCAAAGGACAAGGGAAGAACTACCAGTGATGGTAGATGAGAAGACAGAGGTGTAGGGGAGAGAGCTAAACAAAGTAAGGCGGAGTGGGTTGACTGAAATTCAACTACAGTAATATAAAATATTTAAGAAATAGTACAGCAGAAAAATTAGGGAAGAAACTATGAAAAATTATGAGCATTTTACTTAGCGGACAAGAGAGTCTGGCTGACACGTCTTGCGACAAGAGCGGCAAACGAGATCTGAGGTAATCTGGGCAGGGGTATTGTGGGTAGAGACTTAGCTCAAGAGTTTTTGGCTTGCATGAGCTGTGTAACAGCCAAGCTGGTTCCGAGAATCAGAACAGAGTCCCAAAGTAAAAGGATATATGAAGATTGACAACATCAGATCAAATGTTTGCATCACTTTCCCTCAAAAACCATTAAACAGATATATTTTCAATATATGAAATTCTTATTGGAGGCATTAATTTGGACAGTTGTGGACATGGTATGCCCTAAAAAGGTATGGTTTCTCTAAATAATGTATAGAAAGTTGTACTCAGTAGAATACAAACAGTATGTCTAGCTACACTCTTGCATCATGATACAGTCATGGTATAACACATATTGAGGAAGGGGCCATACAGAATTTAAAGGAGGTGATGTTTTCCACAGCATATATCAGTACAATGCACACTTCAGATAATTAAAAGTACATTCCACTGAATCCACTTTTATACATATTTTGAAAGCTATGTCACTGCGGTCTTCATATTTCCCTAATTCATTATCCTGCTAATTTTACTACCTCATACTTTTGTACATCTATTATTTTTCAGACCATGCACATATAACTGTTGCACTTTTTACGTCACTATAATGGTGGTGGCATTGTTCACTGAAGAGTTTTTACTGTAATCAGTGATATGAGTACTGCAGATCACATTTCTCGTATTTAGTAGCCATAACACACAATTATATTGCAACATTCACCTTTTGAGTTGCATGTATAGTTCAGCTTAAAGTACAGAAAAACAAAGATCACACATGCATTATGCCCCATAAAGGTAAGCTGTCCCTAGTGTGGATTCACACCCTGCACTGCTTGTGCTATTATTCAGAATATACTTCATAACATACTTCATTAACACATTGAGCCATTGAGAGAGTTACATAGATGCATTTTCTGAGTTCACTGATGTCCAAACTGCTAAGGCACAGTGCCACCAGTCTCATTTGTTCAGCTGACAGCTAAGTCTTTGCAGATGCAAAATTAAATTTTTATTTTTTTTTTTTTTTTTTTTTGCTGTGGGGAGTGAACTATCAACTATGGGAAGTGAGCTGTCATTCAGTGAAGGAAACACTGATTGGCCAAATGTGCAATGCCAACTGTCACACAAAAGAGGAAGCCATTTTTTTTAATAAATCAGTGTTATGATTTCTCAAGTTTGTAAAATGCTTATAGTAAAGATCCCTACTTCCACAGGGATGGCATCTTAAAGAGATTTGAGCCCTACCCCTATGGCATTACAATGAAGCATTGACATGACGAACAGGTTTTGCCACCTAAACATTAACAAAGTTAAAGAAAGTCAAGTATGGGTTCACAGCATTGTACTTCTGCCATTTACATTTACTCTGACCTATACCCATGTTATCACAAAGTTATAATTTTTCCTGTCACAGGGCAATTGTGCGAATGTGATCCTTGCAGAAGTGAGGATAGTAAAGCATGGGAGGTTGCAACACTGTCTGCAAATAAAGAGTTTCCAGTTTCCATTTCTATGCATTACTTCATTGTAATACATTTGCACCATAAATGTATTTCATTTTGCCATGAGTATGATGTGTTTATTCTATATTTTTAAGTTGTATATATGATATGAGTTACAGTCACATTGTCATCACAGGCACCTAATCATCTTGCAAAATGTTAAAGTGTGTATCAAGGTTAAAGTTTAAGGTTTCTAGTATGTTGTCTTATGTTTTTTGTTTATAATACTTCTATCAACTGAAATGTATGTGTCTACGGACATCTGGCATTGAAGTACAATGACCTGCACATGGTATTGGCATACATTTTTTTGTTGTGTGTGTGTGTGTGTGTGTGTGTGTGTGTGTGTGTGTGTGTGTGTGTGTGTGTGTGTGTGTGTGTGTGTGTGGGTGTGTGTATTAATCTGTAAGGTTATTTGTAGTTGCATACATTGGTTTATTCAGGTGTGGTTAGTATACTGTAGTCATCTCTGTATTTCTTTTATTTTTCTGTTTTTGTTGGTATATTCACAGGTGAGGCTGGCACTAGCTCTGTGGATCTCTGTCTGCCTGATGTTAAAGCATCAGTAGCCTCTGATGAGGATGAAAGTGATGAAAAAGCACAGTCTGGGGATGCAGAGAGTATATCTGACACAGAGGGTGTTGCTGCCTCATCCCCTCCCACAGTCTGGGCACAGTTATTATGCCTATGCATACCCAAGACACTGACCTATCTGAGAGAAGGTAGGTTGATGAGGACACAGTTGATCAGGGTATTATGAGAGTCTCCCCTGGGCCTTCTTGAGGGTGAAGTACCACAGAGGGGTGTCAGTAGAGGTATTTAGAGAAGGTATGCATATCTCCCTCCTCTTGATGTTGGTGTGTCAGTATTTGCCACCTGATATATGTGCAGAACTGTCATAGAGACACAGGCAAGTTCCACCAGGGTCTCAGAAGAGGCAGTCCGAGAACTACATATTGTGCATTCTGATGTATGAGACTGCATGAACTGTGTGCGACTCCTTGAACTGAATAAATGACACACTGGGCCATGTGATGTCTTTTAGATAATGTCTGCTGGGTAAGAGGCAGCATCCATGAGGCCAACCAGCCATTGCATCATCAGATGTTAGCTGACAAGGCCATGGGCATGCCAGATACCACTTTTGCAGTGGTACTACTTCCACTGTGACATCAGCGGTGGGGCCATCCACCCCAGATGTGGTCAGTCACATGGTCAATGTTGTGGACATTGTTGTGATGACAGCTCATCCAGCAAACATCATTCACATTTAGGTAGCACCCTTGGTTCTATCCAGGGTCATGGAACTAGCAGTGCAACTCCAAGCAGAGGTAGTTAATGTGGTTAGGGGTGTCAACAGTGAAGTAGAACTTCTACCATGCACACCTCACACCTGTCCAGGATACCAGGGTATAGTGCTAGCACAAATGCTGTGACTATGTTCCTACAGATCCACACACAGTATACTTCACAATGACCATGATACCACACAGACACACACACACACACACACACACACACACACACACACACACACACACACACACACACACACACACACACACACACGCCTGGGAAAGGCTGGCACAGATTTACTAGCTATACCCCTCAGCCCAGACTATAAGGTAGATACTGCCACCAAGACTCTCCAAACCCAGCTACTCTAAGGCTCTTACAAGGGTACCCAATTACACTGAGTGAAATTAATACTAATATAAATGACAATGTTTGACCAATGCAGTAAGGCTTCCAGGAGTGGCCACAGTGTCACCAAATAAATATAAAAGTACTCTCAAATGTTAAAACATTCTTTAAAAGACCACCCATAATGAAAGGTTTAAATATATTTAATAAATAATAAAAAACATGAAAATACTAAATATCTATTTACAATAAATGCAAGAGTTTCAAGCACAGGAAATATTACAATAACACAGATGAATAGATTCACACAGATACAGAAAAACAGTACTTAACTAATTTCACTATATATTCCCAGATGATCTAATTAATTACTGTCCCCTGGTTACTTACTAAAGCAAGGCAAGATGAAGTGGGTGAGGGATCCTTCTATGTCAGGTTTCAAAAAAAAGATTGCTCTGAGACTTCTGTCTCATCTAGTGTTAAAACATCATTTCACAGCTGGATTACAGAATGACATCACATACATCTGCTCACCTGATGTCTGTTTCCCATACTACCTCCTTTACTGGAAAGTGAACCAGAATCTCATACATATGTGTTACTATGCATACAAATAGAGCTTTGTTAAGATGTGTTATAGCATCTGGAAGCTATAAAACCATTTCAAAAATTCTACCCTTCCAGGCTAGCAATTAGTTCACTGCCAAGGACAATACAGCAGGACTCCCAGTCCTTATTTTCACAGACATTTAATCTCTGCTGCAAATAGAACTGCAAGATACAATCTTTATTGACTAAATTAAGTAATTTAATTTCAGGATATTTTTCTAAACGTTAGCTGGGGCTGAGCTTAACCTCTTCTCTTCCAGTATCCTCAGTTATAATATATACATTTAATTGGCTACAATAGTACAGTCTAACATACATGTATATTTCTTTTCTGTCTAGCAGGACATGCTGTTGGTACATTTTTAACACAAGCAGCTTTACAAATACATTTTTCACACAAGCACATGTACAAGTCAGTTTGATATACAAATGACATATAACTAAAAAAACTCCAGCAGCTAGCTATGATGGCATATGTTACACATCTACTGCCCTACTTCTCCTGGCATAGCTGGCAATACCTGACTTTTTCACATCACTCCCCCTTTAAAGACTCAAGCTAGTTTTTCCACTGACCCTGGAGAAACATGGCTTAAAGGATAGAAGCCTGTCTAGGAACAGATTAACCCATACCCTGTCTTGACAGCACATCTGCATTGGCACTGCTGACCCCACTAAGGTGCACTGTCATATCATATGCCTGCAACTGTAGGCTCCACCTTAATAACTTGGTATTTTGCTGGCTGGCTCAATGTAGCCATGTTAAGGGATTGTGGTCTGTAACTACAGTGAATTTCCTTCCACACAGATAGGGTTGAAGTTTCTGCAATGCTCATACTATGGCTAGACATTATTTTTCTATAACTGCATAACATTCCTCCCTGGGTTGTAGTCTATGGCTGAAATATACAACTGGGTGCTCTTCTCCCTCTGAGGAAACCTGGCTGAGTACAGTCCCCACTCCATGGTTCAACGCATTCACCTGCACAACAAATTGTCTGCAGTAATCTTGACTGGCTAACACAGGGAGTCTTCCCAAAGCCCCTTTAAGTTTTTGGAATGCCTGCTCACAGGCTGGCATCCACACTACCTTATCTGGCTTGTTTTAACTCATCAGGTCTGTGAGGGGAGCAGCTATTGCACAATAATTGGGAACAGACTTTCTATAGTACCCCACTGTCTGCAACAATGCCTCGCTTGCTTTTTGATAACAAAGGCAAGCCACAACTAAATTGCTTTCACTTTGGCAGGTTCTGGCCTGACCTTACCACTCCCCACTCTATGTCCCAGGTAGGAGACCTCTGTCATAGCCGCCTGACACTTACTGGGCTTAATCATCAACTCTTCCCCTTACAGTTTGCCCAGGACCTCCCTAACATGCTGAATTTGCTCATGCCAGGAATGGCTGTAAATGGCAATGCCATCCAGGTATGCAAGGGCATAATCTCCTACTCCTGCTAGGATATGATCTACCAGCCTCTGGAAGGTCACTAGGTCACTTTTCATCCCAAAGAGCATCTTTTTGAACTCATATAATCTAAAAGGAGTCATAAAGGCTGACCATTTTCTAGCGCTGAGTCAAGCACACCTGCCAGTAGCCCTTGGTCAAATCAATAGTGGTCAGATACTTTGCCCCACCCAGCTGCTCTAAGGCTTCATCTGTCCTAGGCATGGGGTAAGCACCTGACTCTGTGGCACTATTTAGTTTTCTGTAGTCCACACACAACCTGGTGCTGTCATCTTTCTTTGTTATCAGCACCACTGGGGAGGCCCAAGGACTACTGGATTACCCCCGGTTCCAACATTTCCTGTATCACCTCCCTCAGAGTTTGCCTGACTCACTCACTAAGGGCCCTGCCTGATAGGCCTTTTGGGAACCTGTATCAATATGGTGCTGCACCAGGTGGATGCGCCCAGGTTTCCCAGTGAACATGCCCCCAAACCTCCTGCAACACTGCTTGGATTTCTTGAACCTGGGTAGGGGATAGCCACTGGGACATTGCTAGCCCTTCCACTGAGGTGCCAGTCTGAGCCTCACTGAGGAGATCAGTCACCAGATCCCCCTCAGACTCCTCCTGCCATCCACTGCAAATATTCATCACCAGGGCCTCCCTATCATGGCAAGATTTCATCATGTTAACATGGTACACTTTTTGCCATTGCCTCCTGTCTAGAAGGTTTGCCATGTAATTAACATCACTGACCTTCCTTACCACTTTGAAGGGTCTCTCCCAAACTGCCTGCAGCTTATTGTGTCTGAAAGGAATGAGAACCATAACCTGCTATCCCACAGGATACTTTCAGGCATGAGCATTTCTGTCATACCAGACCTTTTTCTGCTGTTGGGGTCCTGCCAGGTTTCCCTGGGCCAAGATCATGAGCTTCCTAAGCCTTGTCCTGAGGTTTAGGACATATGTCACAACAGACTCCTTGTGGGTTTCACTCTCACCCTTCCACTCATCACAAATCAAATCTAAGGAGCCCTCACCCTATGCCCATACAACAACTCAAAGGGTGAAAAACCTGTGGATTCCTGGGGTATCTCTCTACCTACAAACAGCAGATGGGTCAAATATTTGTCCCACTCTCTCTTAAACTTGACTGCAAATGTTCATAGCATGGTCTTTAGTGTAAAGTTTAACCTCTCCACATGGCCATTAGTCTTGGTGTGGTAGGGGGTGGTCTTTAGGTGCTTCACCCCACAGCACTCCCACAAACAAGCCAGCAGGTCTGACATGAAATTGGTACCTATGTCAGTGAGTATTCCTCTCAGGAAACCTGCTCTGCTGAAAATCTCTAACAAAGCATTTGCCACCTTCTCTTCCTCAATGGAGGACAGAACCACCAACTTAGGGTATCTAGTAGCATAGTCTATCACCAGCATATGCTTCTTCCTTGTGGAACTTGGGGTTCTCAGAGGCCCCACAATATCCACAGCTACCCTCTAAAATGGCTCCTCAATCACAGGTAAAAGCATCAAAGGAGCTTTGACCTTATCTCCTACCTTGCCTACTTTCTGGCACTTCTCACAGGTCCTGTAGTAGCCTCTTACATCCCTTGCAATCCCAGGGCAATAAAGGTTCTGCATAATATGTCTCTTGGTATGATGTATGTCCATATGACCTGCAAAAGGAATGTCATGGGCTATGACTAGAAGTGCATGATGGTAGGCTCTACGAACTACCAACTGCTGTATTACCTCACCCTCTAGCCCTCTGTCAAGGGTCCACTCTCTACACAGTAACCCTTTGCTCCAGTATACAGAATCCCCTTTTCCTTGAGAATCAGGTGCCTCCCTAGCTACCTCCCTCTACCCTCCTAATGCGGGGTCTAAGAGCTGAGCCTGTCTCAACACTATCTTTGTAAGCTTTCCAGCTCCCTTTCCACAGGAAGCCTGGTATCTTCTGACAGCAGTGCCTCACTGACAGCCTAGGTACTATCGCTCACCACTGCCCTTGCAGTCACTCTGTCCAAAGGAAGATCAGTACCTAACAGCAGCTGTGGCTCACTTTCAGGCTCACTACTACAGGGTAGTTCCCTCTCTGAATTAGCCACCTCACCAGCCCTGGCTTTAGGTGTGGAGTCTGTCTGGGTCACCCCAGGCTACCAGCCCCACATGCCTGTCTCTAAGCCTGACTGCATGTAAATACATACACACAAGGTACTGCATTATCAAAACCATTCCCTATCAGGACATCTGCAGGGATATCCTCAAACACACCTACTTGGCTGCTTCCTTTTTCACCCTCCCAGTCAAGGTGAACCCTGGACAAAGGCATTTGGAATGGGGTCCCTCCTAAAGCTCTGACTGGAGTGGACTGCCCAAGCAAGTACTGTTCCTCTTTAATCATTGCAGGCTTCACAATGTTTATGTCAGAGGCTGTCTCTTTCTTAGCAGTGGCCTATTTTCCATCCACTAAGATAGGATATAAACTTCAGAGATAGTTTGGTACCCCTGTTGTCTCCAGACAACTTACCAGTGGCATACTGTTATTCCCACTTGCTGGATCCCCCACCTTTTGTTCCCCACCTTGCCTCCATGGACATCTATATGATACATGGCCCCACTGGTTACATTTAAAACATCTGACCCTTGATCCTGGCCATGTACATGAACTAGTGGCTTTCCCTGTTACTGATGGACTCTGCTGGGGTGGTTTGGGCTGCCCATCATGGGTTCCCTTATATCCATGTGCAGCACTGGCTATTCCCTTCTTGTGCAGTGATGCCCTGCCTGCTAACTAGAGATCTCCTTGTTCCTCAGCTCGTCTGCAGCGTTACTCTCCTGGTCTGCCAAACAGATTCTCATGTCCTCAGGCAAAGTGCTAAGGGCTTTTTCCCCTCACCAAAAGGTCTGCCAGATGTTCAAAAGTAGTGACTTGACACTCACTCACCCACCTATGAAAGTGCGTGCTTAACTGAGCAGTATAATCACATACATTTTCATCTGCCGTGTGTCTATTCTCAAGAAACTTTTTTTCTATAAGCTTCAACTTAAAGCATTCAAATAAGCATTGTTTGACTTTATAATAATTTAAACAATTGGTACAAGACAATTTACAAGTTACAGCTTTAACGTGGAGTACGGGGGTCAGGAACTCTACTCAGAGCCCTTGGTTAACATTATATTATTTACAAACTCTTTCAAATATATGAATAAATCTGTAAACATTATCAACCTCTGTAAACTGTGGAAGAAATTTACTGACCTTTATTGCTTCTGGGGTTCAATTATTCCCTTCCCCATTACCTCCATGACCCTGATGAAGAGTTAGCATCTCTCTCTCATGTTGGTGCTGTTTGTCATTTTCTTCACCCTCTAAATGCCACAATCTCTCTGCTGATTCTAATTCTAAATGTTTGGCCTCTAGTTGAAGTTTCTTTAACTCCAGATGGATTTTTAAGTCCCCTGAGGAAAAGGAACTGTTCTGTTTTTGAGGACTGCACATCCCCATCACCAGACTGATTGTCCTCCTGGTTGCTGGTCCATACTGCAGAGGTGCTTAAAGCTGAAATAATTTCCTCTTCAGGCAGGTTGGCATGCATCAGTCCTTTGGCTTCACACACCTTGGACAATTGTTTTTTTCAGCTTGCCATAATCCTCTGCTGATAACTTTGCCTGCTTTCTCTGACTAAACTAAACTAACAAAAAATAAATATAACTTGTGAAAATGAAAATCTGTATGTTTACCTTGTGGCTGCTGACAGTACACACACCTTTAGTGACAACTGCCTATAGGCTACAGAAGTTCAATAAATATCCACACCACTGCTCACCAATATGTGGCATCCCCACTCTGGGCCAGTAATCAAGAAGCCTGAATCCTCACCAGTGAGGGATGTTCACTTGGAAAAAATATAGATGAACACAGTATTTCCAGATGCAGCTCTCTGCATCAAGCTGTTTCCCTTAAGAGCACACAGGAAACACAGTCCAGCATCTGGGTTTCCCTCTCTCTCTCTCCCCATTCAGGCCCTCAGTAACACTTTCCACTGGCACAGATGTAGAGTTACGTCCTCAGCCAAAGTGTCCCAGGTCAAGTTCTCCATAACCCTCTCTGTGAAACCAGTGCTCTGTATCCTTGCTCCAAATAGCTGACTCACACACACTCTTTGAGATTTGATTTTCATGCATGCATGCACACACACGCACACGCACACACACACACACACACACACACACACACACACACACACCACACACGCACACACACGCACACACAGATTTACTAGCAATGCCCCTCTGCCCAGACTATAAGGTAGATACTGCCACTAGGACACTCCAATGCCAACTACCCTAAGGCTCTTACAAGGGTACCCAGTTATACTGAATGAAATTAATACTAATACAAATTGTAGTGTTTGACCAATGCAGTAAGGCCTGCAGGAGTGGCTACAGTGTCCCCAAATAGATACAAGAACTCAAAGTTTAAAACATTCTCTAAAAGTCCAGTCACAATGAAAGGTTTAAATAATATTTAATAATAAATAATAAAATAACATGAACATGCTAAATATCTATTTACAATAAACATCAGAGTTTCAATCACAGGAAATATTAAAATAACACAGATGAATAGATTCACATAGATACACAAAAACAGTACTTTACTAATCTCATCATATTTTCCTGACTAATCTAAAGAATTTCTACTCCCTAGTTACATACTAAAGCAAGGAAAGATTAAGTGGGCGAGGGATCCTTCTATGTCAAGTTTCAAAAACAGACTCCTCTGAGACTTCTGTCTCATCTAGTATTAAAATATCATTTCAGTGCTGGATTACAGAATGACATCACATACATCTGGCTACCTGACTTCTGGTTCCCATACTACCCCTTTTACTAGAATATGAATAAAAATCTTGCACATACATATTACCATGCACACAGATAGAGCTTTGTTAAGATATGTTACTGCATCTGGAACCTCTAAAACCATTTCAAAACTTCCACCCTTCCAGGATAGCAATTAATTCGCTGCTAAGGACAATACAGCAGGATTCCTAGTCCTTGTTTTCACAGACATTTTGTCTCTGGCTGCAGTCAGAACTGTAAAATACAATCCGAATGGCCTAAAGTAATTTAATTTCAGGATATTTATCTAAAAGTTATCTGGGGCTGAGCTTAACATCTCTTTCAGTATCCTTGGTTACAATATATACATATAATCAGTTACAATAGTACAGTCTGACATACATATATATTTCTTTTCTGTTCAGCAGGACACACTGTTGGTACATTTCCTAACACAAGCAACTTTACAAATATATTTCTAACATAAGCACCTGTACAAATCAGTTTGATATACAAACAACATATAATTCTTTACAAAACTCCAGCTAGCTATGCTGGCATATGCTACACATCCACTGCCCTACTTCTCCTGGCATAGCTGGCAATGTCTCACATCGTTACTCCTGTCTTGGGGCACCCTGCTGCAACTGCTGAGTATAATGTTATGCAAGATCTTCCCCAGATAAAACTGTACCTCTCTTCTACCCTCTAATAATCTGTATACCATCTCCCTGATATTGATTTAACTGCTTACTGTAATTCAGGAATTGTGCTGCTGTGTATAAAGTTTATTGTATGTTCTTGCCCTCTGTAACTCATGAAAAAAGATTATATTACCTGTAATGATATTGATATAACTGATCACTGTAATTTCAGGAACTTTGCTGCTATCTCTGTATAAAGTTTTATTGTTGTCTGTAAATTCTTATCCTCTGTAACTCATGTAAAATAATTTTATGTTTCCTATATAAAGATTGCACATGTCTGTATGTAACTGGAGTTTTTCTCCCTGGGCCTCCACTGAAAATGGGTTCTGTTTGACCTAGTTGGACCTTCCCAGTAAACAAATGTCAAATAAATAAAGATGGCACTGGCAGTTAATATTTTGGCAGAGGTGGCAGTGCACCTCCAAATATATATATATATATATATATATATATATATATATATATAGACAGTGGAACTATGATTTGAGCAGGCCAACTACACTTTCTGAAAAATTTCAAGTGTGTGTGTGTGAGTGTGTGTGTGTATGTGTGCATGTGCAGTGCCGTACCCTTGTTCAAAAGGGTGGCATGGGTTTCTCATAGGAGTCATAAGGCAAGGTTCTGCTGCATATCTTGTATCCTCCACTAAAGCCCCCCATTGAAAACCTTAAAGTATAGGCCACAGGTGTGCCATATGCTAGAGTCATGGAAATTACCAGGGTGACCAGAACATATATTATATATGATACCTTATGCATTATAGACCACTGTGGGAAGAAATAGCCAGGGAATTGTTATGGCTAGGCTTGTATAGGCCCTAGGGCCGATAGTATAGTACCAACCTATGAACTTGACAGTTGATGGAGTGATAGCCTATTATGTTTATGTGCCTACTTCCCAGTTCACCAGCTGGGGCTTTGATTTCAATGTGGGTGCAATTTAACGTCCTCAGTACCTCAGAGAAGTGGGCTATGGCAAAGAATTGTTGCATGGTGGCAGCTCTCTCCTCAGGGTTGCAGCACTGCATTGAGAAACTGTTGGACTATTCTTGCGGCAGATGCCTATGAAACCCACACTGTGTCCCATGTGGATCACTGAAAAGTTCCTGTAGCTTTTACACATATAGTTACACATACCTTGATTTCCACAGGAATGGTTCTCCACAACTCAGAGCGGGCCTCAAGTAAGGATGGCAGATATCCACTATTACTTGTACAATATACCTGTTCCACCATAGTGCTCTATATTTTTTTGTAGTGAATGGTAGAGCAAATGTGGTCTGAATGTCCTATAGCTTCTAGGCTGAGGTCTGGTGGCAGCAGGATAACCTTGTATGACAGCCTGTTGCATATACAGATTTATAACGACTGCAACAGCCCCTACCATTTTTCAGAATTTTCCTGTAGTTGTATTCTAGCATGGTTTAGAATTCCAAATTAAAGCAAGTACAACATGTTTGTGCTTATATGTTTTTGAATCACTCCACCATTACTTAACTGCTTCATTAACATAAGCCTCAGTTGTTTATATGGCCATTAGCATATTTGGCTGCTAACCCCTGTTTTGCAGCCTTCCATAACATGTACTGCTGTTTCATGAATCACAATTTGTTCTGTCATTGCTGCTCATCACAAACATGAGCTTAGCACAACAAGCAGATGTTCATGAATCTCAGCCTTTCTCTTTATAGGTCCAGACCTTATCTGGATATGTTGCTTGGCTTTACTTGTTTTGCTAATTCTGTCATGGGTTTTCTCTTTTTTTTTCTCCAGTGTTCTATATATTTTTTTGATTAGAAAATAATTGTAAAGCTTCCACCGTCTAAATTTTGTAGCTGTTTAACTTTACAGTATTCACAACCTTGTATGTTATGCTCAGAGCCTTAACAGAAAAGGCACAATGAAGTGAAATCCTTTACACCAGTTTCCCTGCTACACTGGCAAGTGATAATTGACTTAAACATCACCAGTAGAATATAAAAATCTAGTAGTTTAGCAAAAACGATTAAGGCTATGTGCTGTTTCTAAGCTTCAAACTGTAATAAAAGGTTTAATTTCCTCAACCTACATTTCCCTATCACTTAATCCTGAGCAAGTCACTGGAGGCTATTTAACCCCTTACAAAGGCTATTCAATGACAGCCTTCAACCCTGCTTTGTACTAGACAAATGCAGATCAGCAAATCACCCCTGTACAAAAATGGGGCATTGATGCATCCAGAAAAATTATAGACTCATAAGTTTGACCAGCCTCATCTATAAGACTATGAAAAGGATCATTATGGAATTAGTAAATAAAGACATAGGTAATCTATAAACTCTTGACCCAAGACAGTTCAGATTTTAAGTTTATTGTCTTCTTTGAGAAGATTAATGAAGGAATAGATGAGGGCCAATCAGTGCACAGTGCTTATTGGGACATCACAAAGACACTCAACACCACCCCACACTTGAGTATCATAAATAAATTATCACACCTAAATGTTAATCCCTATGCTAACTCATTGGAAAACAAATTGTCTCACAAATAGATCCCAAGAAATTAGGGTGGGGTGCTCTACCGCCTCAAAAAGTCTTGTCATTAGCAGTGTATCCCAGGATTCATTCCTTGGGCCACTCCTCTTTGGTATTTGCCTCTTTTAAGTCAATGCTGCTATTAAGCATTTATGGCTGCCAAAGTTTGCAGATGACTTTCAACTTGGTGCTATCATAAACTCCCCAGAGGACACCAAGACTCTGCAATACGGCCTTTCTCAAAGCAATACATGGTGTCAAATTCATGGACTAAAACTGAATACCAAGAAATGTATAATAGTATCCTTTGGTAAGCAAGAAATCCCTTGTAAATATGACATTGACAACACATCAGTAAAAATGTATCCAATAGTTAGAGATCTGGAAATCTATGTAGGTAATGAACTGCCCTTTATCCACCATGTATCCACTATTGTAATAAAATCCTTTTTCATTGCACACCTTATTACTAAAGGTATGACATCCAGATACATGGATGTCATCATTATACTGGATTTCCATAAGTCTGATTATTGAGTACAATGCTCCCTTTGGTATGCACCTGTCCAAACATTTGACTCAACTCAAATGCTCACATTTTCTTACTAAGAAGATATAGGGCCTTAAATCATAAAAACTATGCTGACTCAAAGACTTGTCCTTCTCAGTGTCACAAAGTCTACTGATGGGTCATCTCTACCTTGCATACACAGCCTCAGCATACCCTATCCTGTCTGACTTACTGCACATTCACAAGACCAGTGAAGGGCATAAACACCTGCTAAAGAGATCTAAATTACTTTTGCAACATAGAACATGTTGTAGGGACAGATATGTATCACACAGAATGCCACTTCTTTAGAATCATTTTCTTCTCCACATAAAACAAAGTACTTCTCTATCAGTATTCAAATGTAATCTGGACAAATGGACAGAAAACAGCAAATTCACCCTGATTTTGCACCCTTGTTCTTCATGGGAGGGGGGCAAAGTGTAAAAGTTCTGCTTGCCTCTGGGTTATTTATAGTTAAAATATAAGTGCTAAATATTTCAGAGGAATGCATGGCTAGGCTTCTAAAAATACTTATGGATCAAAAGCCTATTAAGTACCTATAAACCTATGAACCAAGCTGTGTTCCTAGCTCACCCCTAAAAAAAAGCTTGTGCTTGCTGGTTTGCCACTTAAGTTAATAAAATACAAAATAAAAAAGTAACACTTTTAAAGAGGAATGAAATGAAAACTAGCCACTTCACAAGACAATATATTTTGAGAGAAAAAAAGTACAGTTGTGTAAGTAAACTTACAATAAGAGTAAATGTTCTAATTGATAACTGCTGCAGTAGCCTAAGCTATATGCCTTCTACCCCTTGTGATCAGCTAGATTAGCAAGCTAAAGGGCACCTTACACACATGACAAATGTCAGGAGCTTGAACGGACTGCCTATAAAGACAGACTGCAAAAAGCTTCAGAGCATATTTTTCCCAGGAGGAAGGCAACAGCCTTGACAGAACAATGCTGGGAAAAATAAACCCAGTGGTAAACTGTACAAAAGGGGGAAACATCCACACCCTGGTAACTAAAATAAATAAATAAAAATAAAAACAAGCAAAGAAAGAGGGTGGAGGGAGGGGAGACTACTGCAACAATGATCTATTAGAACATCTATTATTATGGTAAGTTTACTTACACAGTTGTATTATGTTCAGTGCATTGATCAATGTTGCAGTAGCCTAAACTGCAGGGGTACAGTGCCATACCTTAGAAAACTAATAAAGGGAGAAGGCCAATAAACTAAGTCTAAAGAAACCCCAGGAGAATGGTCTTAGCACAGCTTGTTTCGAACCTGGAAAATGAATCCAGTTTGTAGAGCTTTATAAAAGTGTGTACAGAGGACCAAGTTGATGCCTCTATAATATTTCTAGAGACCACCCCTTTCCAGAAAACCACTGAAGAAGCCAATGCCCTCGTGGATTGGCCCTAACTCTGCCTGGAAGTAACTTATTATGGAGTGCAATAAAATGCAATATCATAAGACAACTTCCTAGAAACTGTCAGATTAAGCACTTAGATCATTTCCTTTTACCCTCATAGGAGGCAAACAGATGATCAGCTTTTCTGAAGGCTCAGGTGCTGTATGTGTAGTACCTGAGCTGCCTGTGGACATCCAGAGTGTGAACATTTTTCTTGTGATCTGCAAAGACGATAGAGAGATTAATAGCCTGGCTTAATGTAAATTCTGATATCACTTCAGGTATAAAAGAATTAGTCCTCACAGAAATCCTGTCCTTATGAAAAATGAGGTAGGACTGACTCACAATAAATGCTCATAATTCAGAAAATCTCCTAGGTTCATAGGTTCATAGGAGATGTAAGTGCAATGAATAAAACAGTATTCCATGTAAGAACCTCTATCCAGCCTGATGAGCTAGTTCAAATGCAAAGCAAGTTTTTCAAGTACAAAGTTGAGATCCCAAGGGGCAGCTACATGTTTCCTAGGTGTATGAATACGCAACACCCTTTTCAAAATCTATTTAATTTGAGCATGGTTAAAAAGGGGGAGATTAAAGGACAGACAAGCAGAAATGTAACTTGATAGAGGAATAAGAAAGGTCGGAGCACATTTGCTTACACAAATAATCAGCCAGGTCTAAACAGGGTCTCGGTTCTTAAAATGGCACCAACTAGAAAATATTTTCCACTTGCACTAATGATTTCCTACTAAAAATCTTTCCACCTCTTTTAGCACCAGCTTCACATCCTCATAAAAAAGGTGACTAAGGCATTACAATTCTATCTTTCAGGCAGTTTGTTGAAGATTTTTTCAGACTGGAGCATACCAAACAATCCCTGCCTTATGTGCGCAAATCCAGAGTGTGGGGAAGGTTGTGGTAATTGCCCTTAGACAAATTTAATTGAAGGGAGAAATACTGTTGCTTAGGCCAAAAGAGAGTCACCGCTATAATTTTTGAAAAGTCCTTCTGATCTTAATAAAAACTCTGAATTTCAGTGGAAATAATAGAAAAGCAGAGGAACACTCCCATCTGTGGGAATGTGAATGCATCTCTCTTTCAGACCTTCTTGCAAGGATCCTGCAGCAGAATTTTACTAGCTTTTTGAAAAGCAGGCAAATAGATCAATCTGAGGTGTACCCCACAGTTGGATAAATTCTTGGCAGCCCCCAGGATGAAGTTTCAATTCTTGGGGGTATGTCATGGTCCTCCTGAGCTTGTCTGCAATAAGGTTTGTCCTGATAGAATGTATGAAGCCTGCAAATTCAAATTAAACTGAGCTGTTATCTACCAGGTTATCACAGCCAGTCTTCAAAGAGGTTATGATCTGGTATTCTTTTGTTTGTTTTTGTTCAGTAACACTGAGGTGCTGTCTGTGTACACTTGCAGATGTGGATTGAAGATGATTTAAGGTTTTCAAAGCACTGATCACTGCCAACATCCTCTTATGTTTACTTGCTTCTGTTGGTCTGAAGGGTTCTAAGTGCTTGCACTTTTACCCCTTTGGAAAACCAACCCAGGCTAAGTCTGATGAATCTGTAGTTACAGACTGTATGGAGTTTAGAAGGGAGCCTGTGATATCTTGATTGCATGAGATCTGATCAATCCACCAAAGACTCTCCCTTTTTGCAAATACCAGAAATGGGATTTGAAAAGAGAAAGGGTTAAGATGCTGAATCCAAACTGATCTAAGGTACCATTGTATTTTTCTCATGTGGAGTCTGGCTACAGAAATGTGAGAATCATAGACCCATGGCAGCATCTTGCAAATATCCCAGGAAAACTATTCTGTGGGGAGGGTTGAAAGATTTCTGAAAGTTGATTTGAAATCCCAGACTTAGTAAAAGATTCTGGGCAGTTTCTAAAGACTTCTTGATGACTGATAAAAGGGTAGGCATAGATATTAATCAAATATGGAAATATGTGATTGCCTTGAAGCCTGCAATAACAGCAGCAAGACATTTGTGAATACCCTTGGTGGAAAGTCCATAAGGTAAGACAGAGAAGTGATAATGTATTCCAGGCACAAGAAACCTTAAAAAAATGCCTGAACAGTTCACTGATGGGAATGTGTTGAGAGGTTCCCCCTTAAATCTAACAATCATAAAGGCTAGATGAGGGTTTGAAAAAGGGATTGGAGGGATAACATTTTGAACTTTGGAATCTAGACAAAAAAGGACTTAGCAAGTTTTGGTGCAGGCCTGCATTAACCTTCTTTTTTTCTGCCAGAAAAATCATTGAATAAATGCCTTTTCCCAAGTGGCAGAGAGGTACAGGTCCTATCACTCCCAAGTTCAACAGCTGATGTAGAATGGGAGGAAACAGAGAATCTTGGTTCACTAGGCAAGGGGAATCCCCTGTAACATAGGGTTACCCATTACACAGTGTAAAGTCTCTTTCATCTCAGACAATGTTTCTGAAAAGGATGTATCATCTGGATGGAAGTTTGAAATCATTAACCAGATATCAAGGTGAAAAAAGCGGAGATCGCACCCAGCAAAGTTAGTGCACAAAACTCTTTATTTAACGCTGCAGATACCACACGTTTTTGTCCATAAAACCATAGACTTCATCAGAAATACTTAAATTAAAACCATTCATCTTATATACCTGTAGAGTAAAAATAGTACACCAATCAAACACCCTCTTCAATTATATAATTCCAGAATTAATTAAAACATTAGTTGAAACCATTTGTGTTTAAAAAATTCTGTTCACCAAGGCCCACATTCGTACAATGACTCTATGGCATTTTAAAAAAACATACATTTACCTAAATACAAGTTAAAATTCATTGTGTTAACATTTAAAACCAGAAATGTATAAACATAATTTCTACAACACTATTAAATGGTAAAAGGAATCAATACAACATCCCCACCTACTTTTTTTTGTTCTTGAACAAGTGCAAGTTGATCAAAGGGGCGGGCATTGGGAAAACCTGTTGGAATACAGGGAACTTTACTGGCAGGTTACCCTTGATGCAGGAACAACACCAGGTCTAAATGAAAATATTAACAGTGAAGGATTCAAAGATGGCTGCTGTTCTGTGAACACTGCTGAACTGCAGCTCTACATTTAACCTGAGGAAATCAAAACCCTGAGTGGATACTATAAAGTTTTTAACATCAAAACTTCGATAAACTTATTCTAACTACACTTATTTATCCTGGATTGAGAAGAAAAACCGGAAAAAAAGGAATATATTTCACTGGATTACAGCAGATTAGCTAGCTCTGCAGAGAGGAATACACAAAGGAACCGTGTGCTTTTTATATTGCAACTTTTTGTGTTCCAATAAGATGTCAAAAGAAGACAAAAGCATGGATATAACTACGACTAAAACAAAATTATCGGAATTGCAATCACCAGAAAAAGATGTGACTACTAAACGACAAAAAATTACTAAAGCACAGGAACAACAGAAACTAGGGACTAAAACTAAAGCTGATCAAGCTTTAAATATGGAGGATATCAAAACTGCACTTCTGCCTATACAAGAAGCTTTAAAAGAACTGACTTGTCAAATACAATCATTTGGAATTTCATGTACTCAGTTGCTGGAAAGAATGGATAAGACGGAGGCTCGAATTACTGATACTGAGGACAAATTAGTTTTACTGGAAAAAAAAACTAATCTGCATGATGTGGATATCCAGGCTATACAAAGTAAGCTTACAGACCTAGAAGCAAGATCCAGGAGAAACAATATCATTGTCAGAGGGATTCCTGAATCCATTCAGTATAATGAACTAATTCCATCCATATTACAAATATTTGCAGAGCTTTTAAATGATTCTGATAGTGTTAAACAAATCATCGTGGAAAGAGCACACAGAGCTTTGAGAGAGGTACAAGCTTCTAATTTTCCTAGAACTGTGTATGTTAAACTGCTTAATTATCAAGATGTAAATAGAATACTTATTACTGCAAAACAAGGTGGAGGCTATATTATGTGGAAAAACAATAAAATATCTCTGACACAGGATTTACCTATACAGATCAGACAGGCTAGACAGTCTCTGTCTCCTTACTGCAAATTTTTTATTGACAAACAAATTAAGTTTCAAATGAAATATCCTAATATGCTTATATTTACAGTGGATGGGGTTAAACATTCTGTTTCCACCAAAAATGAGGCAAGAAATCTGTTTTTTAAAAATTTCAAGGCTTTACCTGCATCAGAGACTTGAATTGAACTTTTGCTAGGACTGGCATGTTGATGAGGCTAGATTCATTGTTTACTGTGCTTCGAGGACTGGGTAATCCTTTGTTTGCATTTGTGAAGTTTTAGGCCTTTTCCTGAGTAATAAAACTGTTTGCTTTTCCTTATCTTGATCTCCTACACTTGTTTCCTGACATTTTATGGCTTCTAAGATTTGTTTTTGACAAGGAGGAAGACAGGAAGTGCTTAAAATGCTGTCAAGGCTGCAGATTTCATTGTGGCACTTCCGGGAGTCCGTCTGCAAAAGCGGTCCCCCATCGCGAGCATTTCACAGGACTTCCTGGTTTGAAAAACCGAAGAGAACTGTTTTAAACACTCTCTTGTTTATTTAACATTAAATAACACTGTTCTATAGTAATTTAAGCACATAGGAACTTGTTAGGAACTTCATTTATTAACTTTTAGTCAACATTTTGTAGTTATATTATTTAGAGAAGGTGCAGGGATTTAGCAATGTTTATTTAACCTGTCAGCATAGTTTTTAATGTTTTGTGTTATTTTTGTTATTTTATTTAGTTAGAAGCTTGCTTTATTATGAAACTAGTATAAGGTGAATGTATAACAAAGGATATTAACAATTTGCTGTCTATTTGCTTTAATATAGGGTTATATATTAGTATGTATTTTTTCTCTTTTTTAATGCATGTGGTTTATGTATAGATAGCTAATCCAACTACTAAAAGTGCATTATTTTTTTTACTTTATTCTTTTTACATGTACTGTACTGTTACATTTTTAATTTGATTTCTTTAAATAGTAATTAACCAAAGAGATGTAGTTTATGGCAGTGTTTGTTAGGGAATGTTTAGTTTAGGCTTTGTCGTAGTGAAGTTAGGTTTTATAGGTCTTAATTGTGATACATGTCTGAAATTTTACATTGTGGTGTTTTTATATCTGCTTTTTCTTTTAAACCCTTTGTCATTCTATATTATACAGGACCTATACATCTCCTGGTCCGGGGTTAGAGTGGGTATGCACTGGTTGAGGATGGGATATAAGGATTGCTTCCAGATTATGTATGGTTTTGAATTTACTGTTTTTTGTTTTTTCTATGCTCTCTCTCCAAAACTTTCATTTTACAGTGAATCTTTGAAATGTGGGAAGTAGATTCATGGAACGTTAAAGGGCTCCAGAGCTTGAAGAAGAGGAAACTGGTGTTACATGTATTGTTGCAGGCTAAGGCGTGGTTTATCCTACTCCAAGAAACGCATTTAATGAATGATCAATGGGGTGATGTTAAAAAAAAGAAATGGATTAGGGAAGTAGTAGTATCTGAAGGTAAGTCAAATAGTGCCGGGGTAGCCATAATTATTAAAGATCAATACAAGGAAAATATATTAGATTCTAATACAGATAAACATGGACGGTGGTGCTATGTTATTCTTTCGTCTACCTTATTTGATAAACCTATTTTACTTTTAAATATATATGCTCCCTGTAATGATCAACAATTATTCATAGCATCACTATATTCAATTTTAACCAATTTGATAGATATTATGTAATTGTTGGAGGTGATTGGAATACCTACCAGAATCCGAAGTTGGATAGATCTTGTCCACCAAGAGCATTTAACAAGCATGCTGTATTAGCACTGAATGATCTTAAAGACGACTTTCAATTATATGATCCATTTCACTATCTGAATAACGATAATAGTACAAGCAATTTTACCTTTTATTCCCCATGTCACAAAATGTGGTCCAGAATTGATTTCTTCCTCATATCAAGAGTATTGATCAATCTAGAACCTACAGTTATTGTACATGCCCGTTATATATCAGACCATTCTAAAATTTCGTTGAGTTTTACTAAGGGGGTAAAGGATACTTTGAGACAAAGAGGTTATAATTGGTCTCTTAATCCAAATTTATTGAATAAGGAGGATATAATACTGGAAATTACAAAGTACCTGAAAGACTTATTGATTGGTTTAGGGAAACAACAATTTGCCCCAGATATTGAATGGGCAACAGTTAAAGCTCAAATAAGAGGGACACTTTTGCAAAAAGCATCTTATTATAAAAAGATATTAAACAAAGATATTCAAACTTTAGAAATAAAAATTAAATTATTTGATCAAGAACTGATTAGGGATTTTCGTGAGCAAACAGAGAAGGAACTGATTAAATGTCAAAAGGATCTCTTTTTACTTCAGAATAGTAGAGTAACATTTCAAGAATACAAGACGTTAGTGAGGTATGCCAATCATGTTCAAACACCATCGAGAGCATTAGCTAGGATCATTAATCAAACGAAACCAACCATGCAGATTTCGGAAATACAATTTAATAATAAAATATATTCTAAAACTGAGGATGTTCTTAATATCTTTTAGAAAATATACACTAATATTTATGCTGGACAAAAGGATATGACCCCTAACAGGAATTATGAACAATTTCTACATTCAATTAAGTTTCCAACAATAGGAAAGGACATTCAAAATGACTTGGTTAAACCGATATCTGAAGAAGAAATAGTATATGTAATTCAGCATATGAAATCACATAAATCACCAGGTCCTGATGGCTTGACAGTGGAATTTTATAAAAAGTTTGCAGATATTTTCGGTAAGATACTTTCAGTTGTGTTTAACTACATAATTAGGAATAAAATTAATGATCCACATCTTAACGCCTCAAAAACTATTTTTATACATAAAGCCAATTCAGATCCTCAAAATCCGGATAATTATAGACTGCTATCATTAATAAATGTAGACATGAAAATTCTAACCTCTATTATAGCATCTAGACTGAAGAGAATCATGACTCATATCATTTCCAAAGAGCAGACTAGTTTTATGGCAGGTAAACAAACCAGTGATAATACACTCACATTACATACTATGTTAGAGCATGCTAAGCAAAATAATTTAAATATTTATGCCCTTATAATTGATGCCCAGAAAGCCTTTGATAGGGTTGATACAAATTTCTTCTTTGATCTTTTACCGTATTTTAATATATCATATGAGTTTGTCCAAATGTTACAAATATTATATAGTAATTCCTATACTACATTGTATATTAATAAAAACTTCTCTAAAAGAATACAGGTTAAGAATGGAACACGCCAGGGTTGCTCTTTGTCCCCTTTATTATTTAATATCTATCTTGAACCATTGTTTTTATATATTAAACAAAATGTTTATCATAATGTCCCAATAATTTATAGAACTAAAATATTAATGGCAGCTTTTGCTGACGATCTTAGCATTTATTGTGCATCTCCATTATCAGATACTGAAAAATTATTGAAGGCTGTTAATGAGTTCTCAAAAGTCTCTAATTATAAAATGAACTTGAAAAAAAAACAATATCTTCCCTTTAAAGACACCTAAACCCTTTTCATTATTGCCCTTAGTGGGACAGGTATCATTTAAAGAAAATATTAAATATCTAGGTATTGAGTTCTCTACAGATAATAAAGACTTTTACAATAATAATATTAAAGCAATCTGGGAACAAATAATTTCGGATTTTGGGAGATGGAAAAATTTACGACTGCCAATGTTAGCAAAAGTTTCAATTATCAAAATGAACATATTACCACGATTATTGTATATTTTTAGGTCAGCCAATTTATTACTTTCGAAGATGATTTTTAAAAAGATTCATAAAGAACTGGCTAAATTCATTTGGGAACCAAAGAAAACCAGGATATCTTATGATAAATTAATGACCCCAAAAAATAGAGGAGGACTGGAATTACCTAATTTTGAAATGCATTATTTAATTGTAAATTCTAATAGAATTTTAAGAATTGCCAATTATGATATAAATAATACTAAGTGGACACCACTTTGGGTAGTTCTGAATTATAAATATATTCTAAAGTTAAATATAAATCCTAAAGCAATACTTTTTTTAGGTAAGGATATGTTGAAATTCTATGGGATTATTGAACACATCAAAACAAACATATTTACTTTACATAACTTATTTCATTCATTAGATTTGGTTCAACATATGATGGTTTTTCAACCCTTTCATAAGAATCCTAATTTAAAATTGAATAATCAACTAATTGATCTCAACAAGTTTCCATTGATAGTTAATTTAACTTTGATTGATATATATAAACATCCTGACAGTTCGGCCAATGAAATAAGACAAGAACTTAACTTACCTAAAAAGTATCTGGTTATTCTGAGACAAATTAGAGAACTCACTATAAGCTATTTTAAAAGTTTTAAACCGGAAGAAGAGGCTATTAATAGATGATCTTTGTTGTGGCAAGCTCTCCAACAGGATCTTAAATATATCACAACAGCAAATCAATTAATTAAAGAATTTCAATTTCATGATAAAATTTTGTTATCAAACTACTGGGAAGAGAAAATTTTACTGACAGATAGAAGTAATATGTTAAAAGCAATTGACTTGACCATCAAATCTACTTCTCTTCAAAAATTAATATATACCCAGTTGATGATTTGGAACAATGCATATTATACACGCCTTACCCTGCATAAATTTAATCCCAAAAATTCACCAACTTGTCCATATTGTAAGAATCAACCAGCTGATCTTCTTCATATGTTCTGGAGTTGTAAATGTATTTTCAAACTTTGGAATTCCCTTAAGAGTCAACTTCAGAAGGTGGGTTACCAAAGTACAACGTTATCATGGAAATTTATGATTCTGCATATTCCCCCGAAAGAGATCCCTAAATCACAAATTATTATATATATTAATATTTTTTATATTAATGAAGCTTTATATAGCTTCAAATTGGTTAGACCCATCTAAAACTTCATGGCAGAACTTTAGAGTTCTAGCAACAAAACATATATTGGCTCATAAATTACTATTAAACCCACAAAATAAAAATGTTAATAATCCAAAAATTTGGGAACAGATTTTTAATATTATACTAGCATAGTATTTTCAACTTGGAAATATTAATAATTATTTATGTGTGTGGAGAGAATTTAGTAATCAACTGTCTATTACTTGCATTTACTCTTATGCTTTTTTATATTTAAATGTATTACATGGAAGCATTCTTGTAAATATTGTATATAGAGTGTGGTTATTAGTGATATTAGTTAATGTTTGATTTGTGAATATATGTTATTTTTGATCTTACTTGTGTTTGAAAATAATATAACAATAAAGATTTATTATGGAAAAAAAAAAGAAAATATTAGCATTGTCCCACTTTTAAAATTAAGGGCTGCTAAATTGTAACATGCTTTTATTACTATTGTATTTGGTTATATACGCATTTATATATACATTTTAAATATTATACAAATTTATATATATACATTTTAAGTATTTTGACATCCGATTCAACATTTGGTTATTTAATGTTTATTTATTATATTTATCTTTCTGGCCAGTAGGTGGGGATGTTGTATTGATTCCTTTTACCATTTAATAGTGTAGAAATTATTTTTATACATTTCTGGTTTTAAATGTTACCACAATGAATTTTAACTTGTATTTAGGTAAATGTATGTATTTTTTTAAATGTCATAGGGTCATTTTACGAATGTGGGCCTTGGTGAACAGAATTATTTAAACACAAATGGTTTCAACTAATGTTTTAATTAATTTTGGAATTATATAATTGAAGAGGGTGTTTGACTGGTGTACTATTTTTACTCTACAGGTATATAAGATGAATGGTTTTAATTAAAGTATTTCTGATTAAGTCTATGGTTTTATGGACGAAAACGTGTGGTATCTTCAGCGTTAAATAAAGAGTTTTGTGCACTAACTTTGCTGGGTGCGATCTCTGCTTTTTTTGCCTTGATATCTGGTTACTGGTTACTTTTGGCGGAATTACTCCAGGTTGTTTTATTACAATTTTAAAATCACAGTTTCCTCATAATCAGAATGATCAAATTGTGAAGAAATTCCTGAGATACAAACCTCCTTGAAATACCTGCTCTACTAAGGGAAAATCCATGCCAGAAAGAGAGGGAACTCTTGCCCTTTTCTTGCCTGAGGAAACAGAAGATAAAGAAAAACAGTAATAAGTTCCTTAGCAAATCAAAGCAATTCGTCTCCGTCCATAGAAATAGTAACAGGAGACTGGAAGTTTTTTCACTATATTCCCCTTTCCTAGGCAACTCCCTGGAGAAGGACCAACTGCAAGCAGGCATACTAGTCAAATAAATAAGCTAAGTAAAGAACTTTCACCTACCCCTTCTCCTGAGACTAAGAAGCATGGTTCTCCCTTGCCCATCTATGGCTATCCTCTGGTAGTTGGATACTTCATATGCTACACCAAGAGGACTGGAGAAGAAGATAAGCTGTCTGAGGGACTACAGAAAAGTCTCACCAATGACTGCCTGATGTATAACAGAAGCCAGCCAGCCATTGGTAAGGAGAAAAATAGACCTTGAAAGTAGATAGAAGAAGCTGGAAGAATCAGTAAAGTACAGACTAAAGACAGTACATTTGTATATTTATAATTACCTGTAACAGTAGATAATTGAATTTCACACTGCCTCAGTGACATATGGATTCTGTGCTGGCACAAACCCACACTGCCAGTTCTCCATAGCTCAGAATTGCCTCTTTCCTCTGATAGGGGATAACTAAGCCCTTCCCATCAATGGAAGTCTAACCCCTGTCACAGGAAGACAGTTGTTCAGTCTTTTAGTGCCAGTTGTAGAAATCACACAGTTGAATGTCCTCAGCAGTCTGCATTGGTGGATTACTGCTTCCAGACTTACTTAAAATTCCTTTAGGAACACCCGTAAGTCTATTATTATTATACATTTTTGATTTCTTATTTTATATATATATATATAAATATATATATATATGTAATATGTGTGTGTAAACTTTATTTGAATATACTTACCTTTTTCTACTGCTGTTAACCGTTCTGAGAATTATAACTTACTGCTGTGTTGGATGTGTGCTTAATAATGCTTTTAAGCATTTATGGGGATTTTCTAAGCTGCTTTATAAATTTCAGTGGGAAACTGAAGTTCCTCCTAGATACATTAGCATAAGCTGCAAATTTAAAAGTACACTATACTGCATTACTGGTAAACCTATAAATACATAGAGCATGTGTAGGCAACATGGGAAAAACATTAAATATTTTGTTTCAGTCATCTAAA
This sequence comes from Protopterus annectens, assembly GCF_019279795.1. Taxonomy (NCBI): domain Eukaryota; kingdom Metazoa; phylum Chordata; order Ceratodontiformes; family Protopteridae; genus Protopterus; species Protopterus annectens. The sequence continues at coordinate 393,615,146 of NC_056730.1, read as the reverse complement.
TGTGTCCCCTAAGCATTGTAGCTGCTTTATGGACCATTGCCCAGCTTGTATATAACCATGAATAATATCAAATTAAAATCCTTATCAATGAAGCTAGTAGAATGCAGAAAGACAGGAATTGGACATTATCTTTTTTTTTACAGATTTCTGCAGCAGTCAGTGCAATCTGCTCAAAATCAGGGAAATGATAGGTGTGTGTTGTCTGTTTCTGTTTTTCTTCAAAGTGTGGGATTCGAATCTGACCTCCGATTCGACTTTGGCCACTGTCAAGTTTTTGGATCTAGTGCTCAGGCTCCTCCCCTTTCCCATAAGCCCCATATACAGAATGAGTTACCTTAGACTGAGTTTGCCCATAAGAAATTAGAAAGAAACAAGGACAGTAGAAAGGGTGACTAAAAGGAAACCACCTGACCCTGGAAAAACTGATAAGCCAATCAGAAAGAATCTCCTAAGAAGCCAAGACCAGGTCAGGTAGGAACCTCCAGATGTGAGAAAGAAACATAAAATTATATATGGCATGGGGGTGGGTTGTTGAGGGAGGACAGAAAAAGACAACACAGATCTATCATTATAGTAAGTACATACATTTTGTATCTGATTTTTGTCTTTTCAGTCCATTCTTCAGCATACAGAACAGGATCACCAGCTACATTCTCTCTTGGGTGGTCATATAGAATGATATTCTGGAGCACAGCTAAGCAGAAAGAGGCTCTTGATCTGGATAGCATGTCCAATTTGTAATGTGAGATGAAAGTATGAACCTTGGACCAGGTAGCTGCAGCACAGATATTATCAATCATCACACTTGAGAAGAGTTGTAGATGCATCTACTGATCTCATAGAGTGGCCTTTAAGTATTGAGGAAAGTGCTAATCCTCTCTCACAGCAGACATAGGATATGCACTGAGAAAGCCATGGTGACAGGGTAGTTTTGGAAACTTATTTACCTAGTTTAGTGGCTGAAAATGAGACAAAGAATTGGTCAGATTTTCTAAAAGGTTTTGTTTGATGTAAGTAAAGATGCTACTGGTGATGAACATCCAATACATGTATTGTATGTTCACCCTTGTTTGAAAAATTTGGGAAGTACACTGGTAGATTTATGGACTGGGTAATGGACAATTCAGAAACCATCTCAGGAAGGAGAGGAGAAATGGTCTTCAGAATCACTCTGCCCTTGTGAAAAATCAAATAAGGAGGTTTTGAAGACAAAGCATGAAGGTTAAATATTCTTCTGTTGAAAGTTATAGTAACCAGAAATAAGGTTTTCCATGACAAGAACTATGGATGAACTTTGTCAGCAGGTTCAAAAGGTGGGGCTGTTAATGCTTGTAGCAAAATTGTAATATCCCATGGAGGAACTGGATCTCTAAGTGGAGGATGCAAAAGAAAGGTTCCTCTGAGAAATGCTTTAGGCAGTGTAAGAGATGTTGAGAAGCCTTGGGTGTATGACTTTCTCCAGTGTGAAAAGAGGATATAACTGCTAGTTGCAACTTGATAGTTGAACAGCTAGCCATATTCTGAGAAAGATGGTGAAAAATCAAAAATGGCCAATACGGGTGGTGTAAAATGGTTAACTTTATATTCAGACATCCAAATGGAGAACCTTTTTCATTTGCTTTTGTAAACTTTCTTGGTGGAATATTTCTGGGAAGAAGACAAAATATAGATGACTGAAGAGGAAAACCTTGACTGTCAAATATATCTGTCTGGACAGAGTCAGTCCTGGAAAGCCTGCAATGCTAGTAAAACTCTTCTTCATCTCCAAAACACTGATGTGTAGATTGGCCTCTCTGTCTGGGACCATTTGTCCTTTACTGTCTGTCTCAGGTAATGCTCCCCACCCCAAATGGGAAGCATCCATGGTCACTGTGGCTTGCGGAGGAGGAATAATAAAGGGCCATCCTTGTAGAAGATGAGAATATTCTAGCCACAACTGTGCTAAGTTCCTCAAATTATCATTAGCAAAACTGGAGAAGACATGGGGTGTTTTCTGATTGACCAGTATTTGCATGTAGTATAAGACTAGTGGGACTAAAGTGACAGCAGCTACCATGGACCTCAGAAGTTGAATACTCAACTTTACTGGTGGCTTCTGATGGGATAACACACTTAGGACTTACCGGTGAAGTGATTCAGGTCTTGTCTGGTGTACCTTTGCTATTTGGAGCCTTGCATCCAATAAATTCTGTTAACTGTACCAGTTGTGATTTGGAGTTTAAGTTTATTGTGATTCCCAAATCTGGATGCAATTGTGGCAAGGAGTCTCTGGCTTGAATGAATAGATTCATGGTAGGAGCTGTAACAAGCATGACATCCAGCTATGGGAATACACAAAATCCTCGCAGTCATAGTCGAGATGTCATGCATTTGGTAAACACCTGTGGGGGGGCATACTGAGGCCAAAGTGCAGAGCTCTGAACTGGAAATTACTGCTTCCTAGCTGGAAGCAAAGATACTTCCTGGAGTCTTTGTCCATCTTTATATGGTAGTACATGTCCTGGAAATCTATCAAGTTCATCCAGTTGTTCTTTTTCAATAAGGGAAGAATGGACTGTGCCATGAGCATCTGGAATTTTGTGTGCTTCACAGATTTGTTAAGATAATGAGGTCCAGAATACTCCTTAGGTCCCTGTTCTTCTTTGGCACTAAAGAATCTTAGTAAATTCCGGATCTGTTGTGGTCTAGTGAGGCCTCTTGGATGACTTGATTTCTTATAATCGCCTTTGTTTCTGAAGGGGGTCTATATTAAATCATCAAACGCTTAAAAAAGCGAACGCTGATTTATCAACACCATGTAGGTGAAAGCTTACAATCCGAACAGCGATTTTTTTCCAAGGGCAAAAAAATTGCTGTTCCACAAAAGAAAATGAAAAAAACTTTAAAATACTACACCCCCCTACTTAAACATAACAACTCTGAGATCATACTACAGTGATGAAAATGGCAAAGTAATGGAGGGGGCCAAGCGATTTCTTTCCTAGGGTTTCCTAATGCTTTCAAGTTTGATCAAAATGCATTCAAAAGAATGGGTCTTCGATCATACAATAGGAACCCTCTGAAGGAACTACTTCCCTTTGTGAGGGTGAGACATTGAGAAGTCTTTCTAGAGGAATGGAGGGGTGTGTAAAGGAATGAAATAGCCTCTGGTAATGATCCTTTGCACCCATTTGTCTTGAGTGATGGATGTCTAGGCTGTTGTGTGCAAGGATAAGCACCCCCTAACTGTCTCCTGAGTGCAGAAGCTGGGCAACCATTTAGAAGCACTGGAAAGACTTTTCAGAGAAAGGTCCTCTGAGGCCTTGATTTTGCAGACCACCTCTGCTACTGGGGCAATGTCCATTATAAAAGATTCTCCCTCTGCCTTAGGGTCTCTTTCTCTAGAAATGTCAGAAGTAAATTCCTGTGATTTAAGAAAGCAAATTCTCTTCCCTCCCTCCCTTCTGGTTTCCAAAGAAGGTCCTTTGAAGGGCAGAGAATTTGATTCTTATAGCAGAAAGGGATTTGTCATTTTTCTCACTCTTGGAGAATGTTTAAATTTAGAACAAAAAGGTTGATCCATCAGAGGGGCCACTGATGAAGAACATCTTGAAGTGTTCCATAAATTTACAAACCCACATCCAGACATGTCTCATGATGGTAATACATGTGCTGGCTGCTCTAGATGTACCCTCCACAGCACTGGAGATAAGGCACACAGAGATGTTTCAAACTGCAAACCAGTAAATTTCCTCTGATCCTCAGACATGGTCCCCGGAAGAGACTTGGTGATCTCCTTAGCCAAGTCCCTCGGGAAATGCATGACATGCCAGATAACTTAGAGCTCTCACCAAAAACCACAGATGATGTGTAGACCAGCTTCCGAAATCTGTCCAACATCCAAAGCTCCCAGTTTAATAGATGAGCAGAAGAGCTCTCCTCTGACAGTTGCGTCTAGGTGGCTTCAGCCACCAGCATAGCATCTACTGCAGTCCCCTTGGTGTAATTGGGCCTTTCTTTAGGTGCAACCCAAAATTTATTGTGTCTTTTTGAGATTAGTTTGGCTGTGCCCAGTTCCTTCCATGCTGGTGAAGAGAGCAGGTCTATCATGTAGTCAGCATGGGGGCCCAAAAAATAGATGGGCCAAAACCAAAAGTTTCAAGGACCACTGACTCTTCTGGAGAAGGGGCTTGAGAACACCAAATCCTTTTCTGTCTAAGGAGTTTGAGGATCTCCCCAAATGAGACATCCTCAAGGTGGGACCTGGGGAAATCTTCTCCTTCATCAAAATCAGTGTTCATGATAGCAGATTCCTAGTGTCACCCATTACACTTGTGCTTCATGTGTAGCTCCTCTGTGCATTGTTCAGGGGAGCACCCGAGAGGTGAAATGGTCTCTGTAATGAAAACGGCCTCAAGGCTTCTGGGAACTGGCTGTCCTGACAGAACAAGATGAGTAGGGTCCAAACCCTGGGAAATCCTATAGGGAAGGGATGGATCCGACTTTGTAGAGGTAGACATCTCTCCTGGAGGAGAAAGTACTCCTTTGAAAACCTCAAATGTAGAACCCAACATGGATCTAGAGAGCTGAGATCTAGCAAGCTGAAATCCCACCCGAATGTGGCTCAGTCCTGGATGCTGTCTGACTAAGCTCAGAAACTAAGAACTATTAAACACTGAGGCACCTAAGAGAAGGATCGATGCCAACCACCTGGATCCGGCTCCAAGATTCAGACAGATTTGATAAGGTAAAAACTGACCTTATCAGATAGTTTGGAGTCAAAGAGGTGTGGATTCTTGGTTATAAAACAGATCTACCTAAGGAGTAAATAGGATCTGGGTGCTACAACATAGAAGATCTGATTGGAGAAGGAGTTACCAGAGAATGAGGGGATGGGACTGCACCTCTTGTCCTAACAGTGGATGGAGCTGGGCAAAACCCAGCTTGATCTGGATCTGGTGCAATTTCCTCTTTCTCTTATCTACATCAGCTTTGTTGAGACTTTTGGAGGACCTAGGTAAACTAACTGATGAGGTAAAGGAAGGTGTTCTAGAGTGATAGCCCAACTTCTCTTGTAAAATTGAAGAGCGGAGACAGGATGAAACCAGCTCCAGTGAAAACCTTGGAGGCAATATGGGATCTGAGGCTTATCAGTTGTGAGAAAAGCATTGGTTCAGAAGGTTTTAAGACTTTTGGTGCCAACATTGAAGAAGGTGCCTAATCTAAAGACCTTTTCCTTGGAGTTTTGCCTTGCCCTTTTCAGGATCCTTATGTCTGACTATCTTGTCAGACGGCTTATTTGCTAACAAAGGAGAAGCAGAAGAGGAAGCTGTAGTCTTTCCTGATCCTGAAGGAAATATATCACAAGAAAATGGTTGAAGGAGCCCCTTCAAAATTAACTTATTTCACCTTTCTATAATGGACCTTTGGCCAAAGGCCTCACAAATGCAGCAGGCAGTATCCAAGCATGATGGGCCCAAACAATATATGCACTCGTTCTGCCTGTCCAAGGTAGGAAGCTTGTGACTGCATGCTGTACATTTTCTAAAACCCAAACATTTCTCTGGCATTTTACTATAAAAAGAATTATACAGACGGGATAAGGAAAGAATTTTTTGAAGAGTTAAAAAGAAAGTAGAAAACACACCAGTGGGAGGTTACATTCAGTAAATATTTAAAAGGGCTCTGCTTATGTGAACAGGTAGCCTGTTTCAGAGAAGGGGTAATCTCTAAGACACATATCCGTCCCTCAAATGTGTTTTGTTCACATTACAGGCCAGATTTAAATCCTTGGATCAAGTAATCCTTGTGCTGTTTGTTTTGCGAATGTGTAACAGTTCCATCAAGACTGGATTTAAGAAAGCCTTGTAGGTTAGGAAGAGCGCCACCCCCCCCCCCCAACAGTTAGCAGAAGACAGTAAAGAAATAGGGCTTTTAGGTGATGCACATAGGACATATTGTTTACACCCTGTAGATATATATATATACATATACACATATATTTATTTATTTATTTATTTTTTTTTTAAGGAACCTCTGAGGCCACTGCATTTGTTGCAAATGCCTGGTCAAGTACATACTGAAAGGTGTATCACACTCAACTATTGGTCCGATGAGGGCAGACTACAGTGGAACTATAACCTCCTTGGATCTGTATGCCATGCCCTTACTTCTAAGCTGTGCCACATAGAAAGACTTTCTCACTACCGTGGACACATGGTCCAAGTTCAGATTATTGTCTCTGTACCTACATCCTAAAAGAGAGGGCACATCCAGGATTTGAACTCAAGACCTCACATACCCTAAGCAAGAATCATACCAATAGACACACAAGCCACAATAAATTTCTGTGCCATTGATATCTAGTTAGCCAGCAGTTCTGCCATATAAATCATTAAGGGTTTGAATCTCAATCCATATCTCTCTGATGAGCCCAGGACAGACTACAAACATGTGTATGGTGCTGATAAGATACAACAAAAATTATCTTTTTAAATAAAATGTAAAGGAAGAGAGACGCTTAATTTATGAGGCATGAATGCAGGACCAGGACAATGCTGTCATTACTCCATGCAGTACCTTCTAAGGAACTAGCCGTTGATGCACGTTCAAGAATCAAGCAGCAGGACTACAGTGTTTGCATATGAGACCAGAAAATTGCCTAATATGTAGAAATATCCAGAGGTACAGCAACCAATTTCAAGAGGATTCAACTGAGTCAAAACATGGGTTATTAATGTAAACAAACTGGACTGTTACTAATGAAGTATGCACTTAAACCAGCTTAAAAATACCTCAGTTCACTTTCCAAAAAAATAATTTATTTTATCACTGTAATCAATTTTGAATGGGAATATTTTTATAAACTAGACAAATGTTCCATAATCTAAGAACAGAGTATATGCCCATGCATATATTTATAAAATACTTGCCATGCCTTAATCAAACTTCGTTCTACTGAACTGAAACAGACACGCTCACCTAAACTATAGATGTCAAAAAGCATATATGCTATACAAAACTCTAAATATTTGGCTTTGAGTCTCCATTATAATTTCAAACACAAGGTTTGTAACTAGCCAGAAGTGCTAAAGTCAGTGATTTTTAGTGTCTGATGCTATTACCAAAAGATGCAGTGACCAGAGAGGTGGTACACACAGAGATAGGGATGTGAGATATGAGGACCTGGATTCCTCCTTGTGGCAATTCTGACCCTTTTCATTTGAATATTGGAGTGTTTTCCTTTACTACAATATGATCAAATCATATGTTTGCATATCAGACTTCATCAGAATACAAAATACCAATTTCATCCACATTTCTAAATCTATAAGTATCAAATTAATGCTGCTCTTATTCAATCAACTAAAATGGGAACTTATTTGGCAAGAAAAATGATGCGGTGAGCATCAGTAATATTTTAAAAAATAGAGCTACAGTTCTATAATTACCTTTACATAGAGATTTTTATTAAATTAAGAAGTTATGTACTCACCATAACATTCCAAGTTTGTTGTGCATCTCGCCTACATTCTTGCTGGTTGGGTCCGGAGCCGATCCTTGGCTCTGACAGCTGAATACTAAAGCTTGAGAGCTTCCAGTGGCTCGAGGCTAAATCCCTATCCCATGATGCCCCAAGCTACTTCCCCAGATTTTGTTTGCAAGCAATCCAGCCAGAAACTATATATATATATATATATATATATATATATATATATATATATATATATATATATATATATGGGTTTACCTGAAAACACCGACACGCCAAAACACCGACAACGAAATTACGACACGAAAAAAACGACAAAAAAAACAAGTTCAAAAACACGAAACTTCACATGCCCGACAAACCAAAATCCCGACAATCAACAAAATAAATGCCTTTCCCAAAAAACACACAACACAAGCACACCAAAAACCT
>NC_056730.1:393557735-393604243 GCF_019279795.1 Protopterus annectens | reverse complement strand
GGATGTCACTAGTACAGCTCTGCACAGTATCTGATGTCACTGTGACTCATACTGTCAAACTTCATAACACTGTGAATAAACCGTCATCAGACTATGCAGGATGTCACTAGTACATGTCTGCACAGTATCTAGATGTCACTGTGACTCATTCTGTCAAGTCTTCATAACACTGTAGAATAAATCATCAGACATGCAGGATGTGCCTAGTACAGCTCTGCACAGTATCTGATGTTACTGTGACTCATCCTGTCACCAAACTTCATAACACTGTGAATAAATCATCAGACATACAGGTAATGTCACTAGTAAACAGCTCCTTCTCACACAGTATTTTGATGTCACTGTGACTCATCTCTGTCAAACTTCTTCATAACACTATGAGAATAAATCATCAGACATGCAGGATGTCACTAGTACAGCTCTGCACAGTATCTGATGTTACTGTGACTCGGCATCCTGTCAAACTCTGCTAACACTTTGTAGTAAATCATCAGACATGCAGGGCCTGTCACTAGTATGCAGCTCTGCACAGTATCTGATGTGCACTGTGACTCATTCTGTCAAACTTTATAACACTGTGAATAAATCATCACGTGATAACTCTTATTTTATCTACGTCTGATGTCACTACGATACATTCTGTCAAACTGCATAACATGAATAAATCATCAGACATGCAGGATGTCACTAGTACCAGCTCTGCACAGTATCTAGATGTCAATGCTAGACTCATTCCCTATTCAAACTTCTTCATAACACTGTGAATAAATCATCAGACATGCAGGATGTCACTAGTACAGCTCTGTACAGTATTTGATGTCACTGTGACTCATTCTGTCAAACTTCAATAACACTGTGAATAAATCATCAGACATGCAGGATGTCACTAGTACAGATCTGCCAGCATCTGATGTCACTGTGACTCATCTCTGTCAAGTTTCTGCAACACTGTGAATTTAAATCATCCGATATGCAGGATGTCACTAGTACGCTGGCTGCACAGTATCTGATGTCACTGTGACTCATTCTGTCAAACTTCATAACACTGTGAATAAATCATCAGACATGCAGGATGCTCAGTAGCTGGCTCTGCACAGTATCTGATGTCACTGTGACTCATCCTGTCAAACTTCATAACACTGTGAATAAATCATCAGACATGCTGATGTCACTAGTAGAGCTCAAACAGTATCTGATGTCACTGTGACTCATTCTGTCAAATGTCATAACACTGAGAATAGATCGACATGCAGTGATGTCATTTAGTACAGCTCTGCACAGTATCTGATGACACTGTGACTCATTCTGTCAAACTTCTTCATAACACTGTGAATAAATCATCGTATTAAGGAATGTCTACTAGTACAGCTCTGCACAGTATCTGATGTCACTGCGCACTATTCTGTCAAACTTCATAACACTGTGAATAAATCATCAGACATGCAGGATGTCACTAGTACATATCTGCACAGTATCTGATGTCACTCGACTCATTCTGTCAAACTTCTCTTAACACTGAATAAATCATCAGACATGCAGGATGTCACAATTAGTACAGCTCTGCACAGTATCTGATATGCACTGCTAACTCATTCTGTCAAACTTCATAACACTGAATTAAATCATCAGACATGCAGGATGTCACTAGTACAGTACAATATCTGATGTCATTGTGACTCCAGCCCATAAAACTTCGCCTTGCTGTGAATGATGTGGTGGAAGTCACGACTCTGCTGCACAGTGATCTGATGTCACTGTGACTCATATTCTGACAAACTTCATAACACTGTGAATAAATCATCAGACATGCAGGATGTCACTAGTACAGCTCTGCTGAGCAACTGATGTCACTGCAGACTTAGTCTATCAAACTTCACCTTTGTAAATAAATCATCAGACATGCACAGGATGTCACTAGTACATGTCTGTTGCAGTATCTGATGTCACTGTGACTCATCCTGTCAAACTTCCATAACACTGTGAATAAATCATCAGACATGCAGGATGTCACCAGTACAGCTCTGCACAGTATCCACGATCACCACTGCGACTCAATCTCTGTCAAACTTCATAACACTGTGAATAAATTCATCAGACATGCAGGATGTCACTAGTACAGGTATAATGCATGCATCTGGATGTCACTGCGACTCATTCTGTCAAACTTCATAACACTGTGAATAAATCAGACATGCAGGATGTCACTAGTACAGCTCCACAGTAGCATCTGCACTGTGACTATCCCACAACTTCTGTGAATAAATCAGACATGCAGGATGTCACTAGTACAGCTCTGCACAGTATCTGATGTCGCTGTGACTCATTCTGTCAAACTTCATAACATTGTGAATAAATTATCAGACATGCAGGATGTCAATAGTACAGCTCTGCACAGTATCTGATGTCACTGTGACTCATTCTGTCAAACTTCATAACACTGTGATTAAATCATCAAACATGCATTTGGATGTCAATAGTACAGCTCTGCAAGTAACTGACGTCACTGTGACTCATCTCTATACAAACTTCCATAACACTATGAGTAAAATCGTAGAGACATGCAGCATCTCACTAGTATAGCTCTGCAGCATCTGATGACACTGTGACCATTCTGTCAAACTTCATAACGCCATGAATAAATCATCGAAGACCTTGTGGATGTCACTAGTACAGCCCGTGCTGTTATCTGATGTCACTGTGACTCATTATGTTAAACTTCATAACACTGTGAATAAATCATCAGACATGCAGGATGTCACTAGTATAGACTCCAATGCATCTGATGTTACTGTGACTCATATCCTGTCAAATGCTTCATAACACTGTAAATGGGAATCATCACACACATGCAGGATGTCACTAGTACAGCTCTGCTTGCGGTATCTGATATGGCACTGTTTCTACTCATCCTGTCAAACTTCTTAACACGGTGAATACGTCATCAGACATGCAGGATGTCACTAGTATGCGGCTCTGCACAGTATCTTATATGTCAATGTGACTCATTCCTGTCAAACTTCATAAGCACAATCTCAGACCCGTCATCAGGCATGTCAACTAGTACAGCTCTGGCCACAGTATCTGGATGTGTCACTGTGACTCATTCTGTCAAACTTCATAACACTGTGGAATTATCACTGACATGCAGCATCTCACTAGTATACTCTGCAGCAGTGCATCTGGATGTCACTGTGACTCACCATTGCTGGCAAACTTCATAACACTGTGAATAAATCATCCGGACATTCAGGATGTCACTAGTACAGCTCTGCGCGGTATCTGATGTTCACTGTGACTCATTCTGTCATACTTCGCTAACACTGAATAAATCATCAGACATGCAGGATGCCACTAGTACAGCTCTGCGCAGTATCTGATGGCACTGGGTGATTCATACTGTCAAACTTTATAACACTGTAAATAAATCATCAGACATAGGGATGTCTACTAGTACAGCTCTGCACGGTATCTGATGTCAGCGCTGTGACTCATCCTGTCAAACTTTATAACACTATGAATAAATCATCAGACATGATGTCACTAGTGAGAGCTCTTCACAGTCTATGTCACTCTGCGATCCCATCCTGTCAAACTTCATAGCACCGTGACTAAATCATCAGACATGCAGGATGTCACAAGTACAGCTCTGCACAGTATCTGCTGTCACTGTGACTCATTCTGTCAAACTTCATAACACTGAATAAATCATCAGACATGCAGGATGTCACTAGTACAGCTCTGCACAGTATTTGATGTCACTGTGACTCATTCTGTCAAACTTCATAACACTGAGAATAAATCATCAGACATGCAGGATGTCACTAGTACAGCTCTGTACAGTATCTGATGTTACTGTGACTCATCCTGTCATACTTCATAACACTGTAAATAAATCATCAGACATGCAGGATGTCACTAGTACAGCTCTGCACAGTATCTGATGGCACTGTGACTCATCCTGTCAAACTTTATAACACTGTGAATAAATCATCAGACATGCAGGATGTCACTAGTACAGCTCTGCACAGTATCTGATGTCAATGTTACTCATCCTGTCAAACTTCATAACACTGTGAATAAATCATCAGACATGCAGGATGTCACTAGTACAGCTCTGTACAGTATCTCATGTCACTGTGACTCATTCTGTCAAACTTCATAACACTGTGAATAAATCATCAGACATGCAGGATGTCACTAGTACAGCTCTGCACAGTATCTGATGTCACTGTGACTCATTCTGTCAAACTTCATAACACTGTGAATAAATCATCAGACATGCAGGATGTCACTAGTACAGCTCTGCGCAGTATCTGATGTTACTGTGACTCATCCTGTCATACTTCATAACACTGTGAATAAATCATCAGACATGCAAGATGTCACTAGTACAGCTCTGCACAGTATCTGATGGCACTGTGACTCATCCTGTCAAACTTTATAACACTGTGAATAAATCATCAGACATGCTGGATGTCACTAGTAGAGCTCTGCACAGTATCTGATGTCACTGTGACTCATTCTGTCAAACGTCATAACACTGAGAATAAATCATCAGACATGCAGGATGTCACTAGTACAGCTCTGCACAGTATCTGATGCCACTGTGACTCATTCTGTCAAACTTCATAACACTGTGAATAAATCATCAGACATGCAGAATGTCACTAGTACAGCTCTGCACAGTATCTGATGTCACTGCGACTCATTCTGTCAAACTTCAGATCCATTGCAGGATGTCACTAGCAGCTCTGGTATCTGATGTGACTCATCCTGTCAAACTTCATAACACTGTGAATAAATCATCAGACATGCAAGCTCTGCACAGTATCTGATGTCACTGCGACTCATTCTGTCAAACTTCATAACACTGTGAATAAATCATCACACATGCATGATGTCACTAGTACAGCTCTGCACAGTATCTGATGTCACTGCGACTCATTCTGTCAAACTTCATAACACTGAATAAATCATCAGACATGCAGGATGTCACTAGTACAGTACTGCACAGTATCTGATGTCACTGTGACTCATTCTGACAAACTTCATAACACTGTGAATTCATCATCAGACATGCAGGATGTCACTAGTACAGCTCTGCACAGTATCTGATGTCACTGTGACTCATTCTGTCAAACTTCATAACCTGTGAATAAGTCATCAGACATGCAGGATGTCACTAGTACAGCTCTGCACAGTATCTGATGTCAATGTTACTCATCCTGTCAAACTTCATAACACTGTGAATAAATCATCAGACATGCAGGATGTCACTAGTACATGTCTGTGCAGTATCTGATGTTACTGTAACTCATCCTGTCAAACTTCATAAGACTGTGAATAAATCATCAGACATGCAGGATGTCACTAGTAAAGCTCTGCACAGTATCTGATATCACTGTGACTCATCCTGTCAAACTTCATAACACTACGAATAAATCATCAGACATGCTGGATGTCACTAGTAGAGCTCTGCACTGTATCTGATGTTACTGTGACTCATCCTGTCATACTTCAAAACACTGAGAATAAATCATCAGACATGCAGGATGTCACTAGTACTCATTCTGTCAAACTTCATAACACTGTAAATAAATCATCAGACATGCAGGATGTCACTAGTACAGCTCTGCACAGTATCTGATGTCACTGTGACTCATTCTGTCAAACTTCATAACACTGTGAATAAATCATCAGACATGCAGGATGTCACTAGTACATGTCTGTGCAGTATCTGATGTTACTGTGACTCATCCTGTCAAACTTCATAACACTGTGAATAAATCATCAGACATGCAGGATGTCACTAGTACAGCTCTGCACAGTATCTGATGCCACTGTGACTCATTCTGTCAAACTTCATAACACTGTGAATAAATCATCAGACATGCAGAATGTCACTAGTACAGCTCTGCACAGTATCTGATGTCACTGTGACTCATTCTGTCAAACTTCATAACATTGTGAATAAATTATCAGACATGAGGTATGTCACTAGTACAGCTCTGCACAGTATCTGATGTCACTGTGACTCATTCTGTCAAACTTCATAACACTGTGAATAAATCATCAGACATGCAGGATGTCACTAGTACAGCTCTGCACAGTATCTGATGTCACTGTGACTCATTCTGTCAAACTTCATAACACTGTGAATAAATCATCAGACATGCAGGATGTCACTAGTACAGCTCTGCACAGTATCTGATGTTACTGTGACTCATCCTGTCATACTTCATAACACTGTAAATAAATCATCAGACATGCAGGATGTCACTAGTACAGCTCTGCACAGTATCTGATGGCACTGTGACTCATCCTGTCAAACTTTATAACACTGTGAATAAATCATCAGACATGCAGGATGTCACTAGTACAGCTCTGCACAGTATCTGATGTCAATGTTACTCATCCTGTCAAACTTCATAACACTGTGAATAAATCATCAGACATGCAGGATGTCACTAGTACAGCTCTGTACAGTATCTGATGTCACTGTGACTCATTCTGTCAAACTTCATAACACTGTGAATAAATCATCAGACATGCAGGATGTCACTAGTACAGCTCTGCACAGTATCTGATGTCACTGTGACTCATTCTGTCAAACTTCATAACACTGTGAATAAATCATCCGATATGCAGGATGTCACTAGTACAGCTCTGCGCAGTATCTGATGTTACTGTGACTCATCCTGTCCCATAACACTGTGAATAAATCATCAGACATGTGAGCAGGATGTCTAGTACAGATCTGCACAGTATCTGATGTCACTGTGACTCATTCTGTCAAGCTTCATAACACTGTGAATAAATCATCAGACATGCAGGATGTCACTAGTACAGCTCTGCACAGTATCTGATGTCACTGTGACTCATCCTGTCATACTTCATAACACTGTGAATAAATCATCAGACATGCAGGATGTCATTAGTAAAGCTCTGCACAGTATCTGATGTCACTGTGACTCATCCTGTCAAACTTCATAACACTATGAATAAATCATCAGACATGCTGGATGTCACTAGTAGAGCTCTGCACAGTATCTGATGTCACTGTGACTCATTCTGTCAAACTTCATAACACTGAATAAATCATCAGACATGCAGGATGTCACTAGTACAGTACTGCACAGTATCTGATGTCACTGTGACTCATTCTGACAAACTTCATAACACTGTGAATAAATCATCAGACATGCAGGATGTCACTAGTACAGCTCTGCACAGTATCTGATGTCACTGTGACTCATTCTGTCAAACTTCATAACACTGTGTATAAATCATCAGACATACAGGATGTCACTAGTACAGCTCTGCACAGTAACTGATGTCACTGTGACTCATTCTGTCAAACTTCATAACACTGTAAATAAATCATCAGACATGCAGGATGTCACTAGTACAGCTCTGCACAGTATCTGATGACACTGTGACTCATTCTGTCAAACTTCATAACACTGTGAATAAATCATCAGACATGCAGGATGTCACTAGTACATGTCTGTGCAGTATCTGATGTTACTGTGACTCATCCTGTCAAACTTCATAACACTGTGAATAAATCATCAGACATGCAGGATGTCACTAGTACAGCTCTGCGCAGTATCTGATGGCACTGTGACTCATTCTGTCAATCTTCATAACACTGTGAATAAATCATCAGATATGCAGGATGTCACTAGTACAGCTCTGCACAGTATCTGATATCGCTGTGACTCATTCTGTCAAACTTCATAACATTGTGAATAAATTATCAGACATGCAGGATGTCACTAGTACAGCTCTGCACAGTATCTGATGTCACTGTGACTCATTCTGTCAAACTTCATAACACTGTGAATAAATCATCAGACATGCAGGATGTCACTAGTACAGCTCTGTACAGTATCTGATGTCACTGTGACTCATTCTGTCAAACTTCATAACACTGTGAATAAATCATCAGACATGTAGGATGTCAATAGTACAGCTCTGCACAGTATTTGATGTCACTGTGACTCATTCTGTCAAACTTCATAACACTGTGAATAAATCATCAGACATGCAGGATCTCACTAGTATAGCTCTGTACAGTATCTGATGTCACTGTGACTCATTCTGTCAAACTTCATAACACTGTGAATAAATCATCAGACATGCAGGATGTCACTAGTACAGCTCTGCACAATATCTGATGTCACTGTGACTCATTCTGTTAAACTTCATAACACTGAATAAATCATCAGACATGCAGGATGTCACTAGTATAGCTCTGCGCAGTATCTGATGTTACTGTGACTCATCCTGTCATACTTCATAACACTGTAAATAAATCATCAGACATGCAGGATGTCACTAGTACAGCTCTGCACAGTATCTGATGGCACTGTGACTCATCCTGTCAAACTTTATAACACGGTGAATAAATCATCAGACATGCAGGATGTCACTAGTACAGCTCTGCACAGTATCTGATGTCAATGTGACTCATCCTGTCAAACTTCATAACACTGTGAATAAATCATCAGACATGCAGGATGTCACTAGTACAGCTCTGTACAGTATCTGATGTCACTGTGACTCATTCTGTCAAACTTCATAACACTGTGAATAAATCATCAGACATGCAGGATGTCACTAGTACAGCTCTGCACAGTATCTGATGTCACTGTGACTCATTCTGTCAAACTTCATAACACTGTGAATAAATCATCCGATATGCAGGATGTCACTAGTACAGCTCTGCGCAGTATCTGATGTTACTGTGACTCATCCTGTCATACTTCATAACACTGTGAATAAATCATCAGACATGCAAGATGTCACTAGTACAGCTCTGCACAGTATCTGATGGCACTGTGATTCATACTGTCAAACTTTATAACACTGTGAATAAATCATCAGACATGCAGGATGTCATTAGTAAAGCTCTGCACAGTATCTGATGTCACTGTGACTCATCCTGTCAAACTTCATAACACTATGAATAAATCATCAGACATGCTGGATGTCACTAGTAGAGCTCTGCACAGTATCTGATGTCACTGTGGCTCATTCTGTCAAACGTCATAACACTGAGAATAAATCATCAGACATGCAGGATGTCACTAGTACAGCTCTGCACAGTATCTGATGTCACTGTGACTCATCCTGCCAAACGTCATAACATTGTGAATAAATCATCAGACATGCAGGATGTCACTAGTACAGTTCTGCACAGTATCTGATGTCACTGTGACTCATCCTGTCAAACTTCATAACACTGTGAATAAATCATCAGACATGCAGGATGTCACTAGTACAGCTCTGCACAGTATCTGATGTCACTGTGACTCATTCTGTCAAACTTCATAACCTGTGAATAAGTCATCAGACATGCAGGATGTCACTAGTACAGCTCTGCACAGTATCTGATGTCACTGTGACTCATCCTGTCAAACTTCATAACACTGTGAATAAATCATCAGACATGCAGGATGTCACTAGTACAGCTCTGCACAGTATCTGATGTCACTGCGACTCATGCTGTCAAACTTCATAACACTGTGAATAAATCATCAGACATGCAGGATGTCACTAGTACAGCTCTGCACAGTATCTGATGTCACTGTGACTCATTCTGTCAAACTTCATAACACTGAATAAATCATCAGACATGCAGGATGTCACTAGTACAGCTCTGCACAGTATCTGATGTCACTGCGACTCATTCTGTCAAACTTCATAACACTGTGAATAAATCATCAGACATACAGGATGTCACTAGTACAGCTCTGCACAGTATCTGATGTCACTGCGACTCATTCTGTCAAACTTCATAACACTGTGAATAAATTATCACACATGCAGGATGTCACCTGTACAGCTCTGCACAGTATCTGATGTCACTGCGACTCATTCTATCAAACTTCATAACACTGAATAAATCATCAGACATGCAGGATGTCACTAGTACAGCTCTGCACAGTATCTGATGTCACTGCGACTCATTCTGTCAAACTTCATAACACTGAATAAATCATCAGACATGCAGGATGTCACTAGTACAGTACTGCACAGTATCTGATGTCACTGTGACTCATTCTGACAAACTTCATAACACTGTGAATAAATCATCAGACATGCAGGATGTCACTAGTACAGCTCTGCACAGTATCTGATGTCACTGTGACTCATTCTGTCAAACTTCATAACACTGTGAATAAATCATCAGACATGCAGGATGTCACTAGTACAGCTCTGCACAGTATCTGATGTCACTGTGACTCATTTTGTCAAACTTCATAACACTGTGAATAAATCATCAGACATGCAGGATGTCACTAGTACAGCTCTGCACAGTATCTGATGTCACTGCGACTCATGCTGTCAAACTTCATAACACTGTGAATAAATCATCAGACATGCAGGATGTCACTAGTACAGCTCTGCACAGTATCTGATGTCACTGCGACTCATTCTGTCAAACTTCATAACACTGAATAAATCATCAGACATGCAGGATGTCACTAGTACAGCTCTGCACAGTATCTGATGTCACTGCGACTCATTCTGTCAAACTTCATAACACTGAATAAATCATCAGACATGCAGGATGTCACTAGTACAGTACTGCACAGTATCTGATGTCACTGTGACTCATTCTGACAAACTTCATAACACTGTGAATAAATCATCAGACATGCAGGATGTCACTAGTACAGCTCTGCACAGTATCTGATGTCACTGCGACTCATTCTGTCAAACTTCATAACACTGTGAATAAATCATCACACATGCATGATGTCACTAGTACAGCTCTGCACAGTATCTGATGTCACTGCGACTCATTCTGTCAAACTTCATAACACTGAATAAATCATCAGACATGCAGGATGTCACTAGTACAGCTCTGCACAGTATCTGATGTCACTGCGACTCATTCTGTCAAACTTCATAACACTGAATAAATCATCAGACATGCAGGATGTCACTAGTACAGTACTGCACAGTATCTGATGTCACTGTGACTCATTCTGACAAACTTCATAACACTGTGAATAAATCATCAGACATGCAGGATGTCACTAGTACAGCTCTGCACAGTATCTGATGTCACTGTGACTCATTCTGTCAAACTTCATAACACTGTGAATAAATCATCAGACATGCAGGATGTCACTAGTACAGCTCTGCACAGTATCTGATGTCACTGTGACTCATACTGTCAAACTTCAGAACACTGTGAATAAATTATCACACATGCAGGATGTCACTAGTACAGTACTGCACAGTATCTGATGTCACTGTGACTCATTCTGACAAACTTCATAACACTGTGAATAAATTATCACACATGCAGGATGTCACTAGTACAGATCTGCACAGTATCTGATGTCACTGCGACTCATTCTATCAAACTTTGTAACACTGAATAAATCATCAGACATGCATGATGTCACTAGTACAGCTCTGCACAGTATCTGATGTCACTGTGACTCATGTACCTTTTTTTTGTTTTGCTGCCCTTTGCAAGTCCTCCATCTGATCACTGGCTGCTCTCTATGGCTGTTGCTATAAGTCTCTTTACTTTGGTGTCCACCAGCACCAGGTTAGGAAGAGGAAGTGGGGAGGAGAGGAGCAGCCAGAAGCATCACATATGCTGTCCCACACACCAGGAGATTTTTTTGTATAGCCTTGGTACAACTATCAACACCATGTCACCATATGTAATGACAGTTACCTCTAGACCCATTTCAGTGCTGAAATACTAACGGCAATCTACTTTATGATTTGGCACCATCCCCATCACTTGGAACATTTCCAGAAATGAAGAGAAGCCTCCTTCATCCTGGAGTGGACAAGCTGGCAAAAAGCTGTTTCTTTGTACCCCTTCTTCCTAACTCATCCAGTGAGTGATCCACTACTTGAACTTGAGTGAGCTGAGCTATAATCAGCACCGCATCTGTCTATGGCATAGAGCCAGCATAAGTTATTAATTCTTTATTTAACACTGTGAATTCATTTCATAAATACTAGGCTGGCTGCCCTTGTGGGCCATTTTAAGCCTGGCCAATTTCCTTTCAAAGGTGAGAATCAATCCCTGCACCTTGTGTCTGTGAGCTAAACACCTTAAACATTATTCCAACCCCTAACCCCATCTAAACCCCATTCCAACACCCAACCCCTTAAAAATGTTACATAGGTTCATAGATAAGTACTAGACTTGCTGCCCTTGTGAGCCATATTTTAAAGGCTAACCAATTTCCTTTTCAGAGCTAAAAATCAACCTAAGGGAGAGGTATTCAGAAATAAAAATTATAACATGATCATGCTGTGATAAACAGTGTGGCCAAAACTGAGCAAAACAGAAGTGAGGATTTGTGGATTAGGTATGCATAAGTGCTGACAAAGCACATAAATTGGACAGTGCCACATAATGAAGTTATGTATTTGCCTAAAAGGGAAGCCAATTCACAAGAAAGTAGACTGTACTATAAGAAAAGTTATATGACCTGGGGACATTGAAATGCAGGCTGTGTGCCTGATATGATGTGTGTTCACATTCAGGACAAATGATGATGGGGAGAACTGGAAAACAAAAAGGGGAGGATGAGTGACACAGAAGGAATGAGAACACCATGATGGGGATAGTGCGGTATTAGGAAAGCCTTTCAAACCATCCCAGAGAGGAACCACCACAGAAGTCAGTCACCCTGTGGCTGACACCATGGGTGGTCTCAACTGCTGGTGGTCACATGATTGGTGCTAGGCACCTATGTAATTCTGCTTACCAAATGAGGATGTTCTCCAGTGTGCCAATTCAGATTTCAAGCTGCCAGTCCACCTCAGTCCTCACCAGCTGATACACTCTGTGCTAGGTAATCATGCAGGGCCTCTCTGTGCCATGTCTAGGGTGAATAAAACTCCATACACTGTAGAAGCAGCTTTAGAGGTCGCCAGTGAGCCCTTCAGTTCACCTTCCACAAGATGAGCTTTGTTCTTTGGCATGCCAGGGAGACAGAAGTTCAAGTAGTGGCCTGTGCCGTACATGATGGTTGTGGTTTACCATGAAAAACTCACTGCTCCAAAGGTCGAGTCCAGCTGTGCAAATTCTGCATGTTGACAACCTGAATGTTGAATACTGGCATTATCGACTGTCCAAAATTTTCCCCCTTCTGGACCCATGTTAACACTTGCTCCTGGGTCCAGAGTAGTATGGAGTTTCGGCGTTTGGTGTTATGTTTGTGCATGTCAGTATTCAGCATGCCAACTTTGAAGGAATGTTTACAGTGATACACACACTCAACTTTTGGATTGGCGAGATTTCAATAGTAAACCGGTGGCTTCTTTCTCACCACTGCCTGGGTGATAGTACATAAAATATGAAAATAAATGGAGAAAAACAAAACAACAAAGCAGCATTATAAAATAATGATTATGAGAAAGAAAAAGAACAGGACACAAACATCAGCATTCTCACTATGGATTAAGCTCCCCATCTACATGAAGCAGTTTATTCCTGACCCTGTTCAATACAACCCTTGATCATTGGATGAGAAACTGCAAATTTGCCCCTAGTCTGGTCCCCATATCTCTGATGCACAGACATCAGCAATGAGTAAATTAATCCCCAACTAGCATAACCCCCCCCCCCACACACACACACACACATATAACCCCTAGCAACCTCTTTACTAACATATCCCACCCTACAGACATCCAACGAATATAGTATCAAAACTGGGTTGGATTGCATGGCTAGTCTTGTAAAGACCCTGGTGGTCATTAGCCTAGTATACACCTACGAGCCTGTGGTCATTATGATGTGATACACTATATGAAGACAGGCCCTGGAATGGATAAATATTTATAAAAATGACTGAAAGCACCTATAATATGACTGAGGATAATGTCAGGGCATATGAATGGCTGTGTCAGTCTTCAGTGAGTAGGACAGTGGCACATGGTATGAATGGACACTAGTAGTATGCAATGGACAGTGAAGGCAGAAAGAAAGAAACAGATTAAGCAAATTAAATGGTCACTGCTGTGGAAAAGCAGTATGTGAAGTTGTGATGCACAGTATAGCAAAAGTAGGGATGTATAACACAACTTGGCACAGTAGCACAGATAATATCCCTATAACTAGCAATACAAATAGGCAACAGACAACTGCAATAATGTTGGAATATTCCAAAGGGAAAATAAGCCTCATGGCATGCTTTACAACTTCAATGCAATTGTCATACGCATGCTGTTTCAGGAATAACTGACACAGTTAGGCACAGTTATGAATATTAGCACAGTTACTAATGCATTAAAAGCACAGCAGTCCTACAAGCACAGAAGAAGTATGCAATGGTGAGTTCTTAAAGTAGAACAAAAACTGTTCACTGCTGTGGTAAGCAGGTTAAGCACAGACACAGCTCTAGCAGCAATTCAGTACACATCCTACTGAATGGAGAGTCTGCTCGGCTTCTTCTCTCAGGCAAATCTATTGTTTCAGTTATCTCTTTTGCTGCAAAACAAAAAAAATAATAATAATGGTGATGATGATAATGAGCAAAGCATAAATGTGGAAAGTAGAAAGAGTGGATACATATATTTTATGGACTACTGTAATATGAGTCAGTAAAAAAATGAATGTTTACTGTAATACTAAAGCTGTCTCTCCCTAACCACTTCTCATTGTCAGAAAAGATTGTCACATTTTCAGATGACTATGTTTGTGTCATGGTGGTGGCTTGAATCTCCTGTTTTTTTGCGTCTATATTTGTGCAAGCACTGCTCACCAGAGGAAGGAATGTCATGGGCATCACTTACTTAGCATGTGAGTGCCAGTCATCTAGACCTTTATAATTATCACCCACAAGATGCTCCCTATGCTGTGTGTGTGTAACAGGTGTAGAAAGAGTTTTAATTTCCATGTTGCACCAGGCAGGGGACCTGTCATACTCAGATCCAAGAAGGCCATGTCCCCTTGCTAGGGCAAGCCCAAGAGTTAAAATGATATCTGTCATGCAATGCACACATGTTGCAGACATCACATGATGTACATCAATGTTCATCACGGAAGCAGGATGTCCATCTACTGCAGCATGATGCACATGATAGGTGGCATGAGACAGGTTTACAGGGAGGTTTCCCAGGTGCACCGCCTAATGTGACCTACATGACTGCCAAGTGGACTGTGAGATGATCATGTTCATTAGTAGCTGCAAATTTGTAGCAGCACAGCCACACCATACAGCCTTACACATCATATTTGATCTCAGTGGACATGCATTAAGCAGACTAGACCTCATAAATTGCAATAATGCTAGTAATGCATTGTGCTATTTACCCAGTTCAGAGAGCATCATGCTAAATCATTTCAATAGCATACCTGCCACATTAAGAGGCCCTTAATAGTGCTAGAAATATTAAGGTCACTATATTGTGAGAGAAGACACTGCAAAAACTGATATACTGCAGAAAACATAAAAATAACAGAGAAAGTTAACATATAGGGAAACTGACAGCAAAGAACTGACATATAGGGACAAATACATGGTGCATAGCTGCCACACACAGTTATCACACCTTTGACACCAAAGATATTGGTTAAAGGAAACTAAGAAAAATGCAAAATATTTTTTTTCTTTCTTTCTCTTCTGCCTTGTTCATCTACAATCAATGCTTTTGTTCAAGTGGGTTAGTTATGTGTGACTTTTATCTTTCTAAATATAAACGAAAAGAGAATGTTTTTGAACTGTGTTGGATCTCCTGACCTGATGACTTTTCTTGTGAATGTAGCAAAAAGATGAAAGACCAGGAAGTGCCTTTTCAAGTGCAATTCCTGATTAACTTAATGGCTTGCATATCACCAAGCCACACATACCAGCCATGAAGGACACTGATTCTACACCAATCTGCTATAATCACACATGAACCTGTGCATTACTATTATCCAGAAACATCAGGGTTGTAACTGCAAACACTTACAACACAGATTACAACTGCCCACATGTCAGTGGCAGATATACCAACTAAGTTGTGTGATATGCCACTGCAAGCAGGCAAGGTCTACCCTCTGTACACAATGTACTCACTAGCATACTGCATTACTGTCACCCAGCGACATCATATCTGCAATCGAAACATTCCACACAAACAGGTATATATGTGGTCAAAGGCTAGCTGGCTGATGTGCAGTGGTGGGGGTTACACATCCATCAGCTTCCATGCAGTCAAGTCATCTGTATGCCTTCAAGTTTCCAATGGAGATGATCTGGCAATGCTGGTCTAAAACTGTTTGAGTCCAATACATCTGCAGAGGCTGACAATGATTGTATAATGCCTGTGGCACACTGAAGGCATAGTGATACTGTTAGCAGTGCTAGCAGTAGATGGAATAGTCCCGTCTCTTACAAATAATGGGTCTGTGAACATCCAGTATGGATGCATGCATCACTTGTATTTAGTGAAGGACATTTCATCCATGTGAGTTCCATACAGGTAACAAAGGCAGCATCTAATGGATGCACAGACTCTGAGGTGCACATACATGGCATTGAGGAAAGGCAGCTGATAGCTGTTAGAGTCCTGGTTTGCAGTTTTTCCATGACATTTGTTACCACAGGTCAACTAGCAAATGTGTAGGCCTGCAAAAGAGGCACAGATAGATACTACCTGGATGATTTTAGAAGTGCTCACCGTGCTGCATCATCTATCTGAAGATGGCCATGGCCTCAATGAATACCTCCAACCATTTCAGGGAATGGCAACTAACTAGGCAGCAATTAGTGGGTCCCTGTGGTTGCTTACAAGTAGCAGACATAGCTGAGGTAGGGGAAAGGTGAATACTGCAGGTGCACATAACAACTTTGAATGGATGATTAGATCCACCATAACCTCTGCCCATGCCATTAGCTATTCAAGGGGTTATGAATGATGCTCTTATGGCGCTACTGTCACCTCCACCCTGATTTTGGATCATCACAGTGATATGGATGACATTTATCATTCCCCATTGTTGTATACTCCACCAGACATTCCACTTAGGAACACAGAATTCCAGAGTGACCATCTCCCTATAAGATGTCCCAAACGTGACATACCCTAGGCCAGACAGGATGTAGTAGCAGACACCCATCTGCCATGATCATACAACAGGAGTTATGGTGAAATTCTTGCATTAGTGGCCAACATGTTACAACCTCTCCTGAAACACTTATCTCTGGACCTTAGTCTGTAGGGACAGATGAAACATATAGCCAGCACTCCATCCCAGGAAGGTCCACACCATCATGCAGGCATATGATTCTTGACACCCCACAGTCCCTAGCTGTGTGGTGACTTACTGCAGAGAGTACCCATGACCATTCCACCTATTTGTTTACTATTGTAACAGAAAATATAGGGTCAGATTCATTAACGCCTACACTAAGTGTACATCTTTCTGAGTAAACAGACAACACAAGCATAACTCCCACCTTCTTCCTCCTAATTTTAGTTTTCCTACTGATTTTCTTGCAGCTTTAAATACTGAGAAGGATTCATAAAGGTTACCTCACAGTGTACTCTATGTGTACACTTAGTGAAATCTTTCTGAGTGAATACACCACACAGAAAAACTTGGTAGAGATATTGTTGAATATGCAACATGTACACTTAGTGTAGACATTCATGAATCCAGTCTTTAATCTATCATATCAGCTAGCATTGTTGTTCAATGCCACTGTACCCTTTGCCCCTACCTTACAAACGATGACTGTAGCCTGCACACACCTCTGGCTAATGCAGGTATGATAATGTCTGATGCACAGTGTGGCCAATCCATGCACTGTACACATGCACAGTCTGGGTGTATATGCACGAATAACTCTTGTTCTGTGACTGTCTTGTCATGGTCAACAAAAAGCAGAAGCCAGCAACTGTGAGCTGTATGAACTAATTGAATTAGTTAAAAAATAAAAAACCACAAGGATAACAGACCAGTTTCAGCTATGGTGTTAACTTAGCCTTCATCAGTGTAAATTCCCAAAACATCTTGAGGTTCTTTTATGCATTTAGAAATAATTAATCACAAAGTTTCATTGGTGAGTTCATGAATATTCAATAGTATACAAAATCATAAATATTCGTTAAGACCAGACTGGAAAAGTCCACCTAATTTCACAATCCATTTCTTTTCTTTTACATTTAGTTTGCTGTGCCAACCAGATTTATTAGATCTGTCGCCTATTATTTTATCAATGATGGTGAAATTAAATTTTGCTGTGGTATGTTTAAGAGTATGTTTATATAGGGCGTTACTCATTCTTCTACATTTAACATCACTGAGGTGTTCAGAAATACGTAACTTTAGAGGTCTAGATGTTTGTCCTATGTAAAATGCATGACAACTGCAAGAGACCATATAGATGATCCAATCCATGCTGCAATTTGCAAAAAACCTGATATCATATATAGTACTGCAATTGCTGCTGGAGAATTGTTTGGTTTTAGCACATGTTTACAATGGCTGCAATGACCACATGGCATGCAGCCCACAAGTGCATCTCCAGAAATTAAGGTTTGGGTCATATTCTGGTTAGTGGCATCATGATGATGTTTGTAGTGATTGAAATGAGATCCAAGATTTTTCCTTTCTAAATGAGAACATGCAAGTCTCAGATAAATGTTGTGACAAAACATTGTCAGCTAGGAGGATGTTCCAGTGTCGTCTAATGGCATCAATGACTCTGTTTGTATTTCTACCGTATGTCATAATAAATCGTAGATTATTTGTGTTCTGTGATTTATGTTTATACTTGAAGAGGTCTTCTCTGTTCAAATTTGCAGCATAATTGTTTGCTGTATGTACATAACCCATACTGTTGCCCCTTTCTTGGAACCTATTCGACAAATCTTTATGAAAAACCTGAAATGTGTTTTCTTCTGAACAAATATGTCTCATCCTAATAAATTGAGACTTGGGGATGTTTTTAGTGATATGTGCTGGATGAAAGCTGGATGTGTGGAGTAAGGTGTTGTATTCTGGATATTTTCTGAATACTTCTGTACGGAGGGTGTTGTCCTTATTCCTTGTTACCAGCCCATCCAAATATGTGATCTTGTGTTGGTCATAGTTAATAGTGAATTGTAAACCCCATTTATTGTCATTGAGATACTCAACAAATTCCGTCAAGTATTCCACATCAGACCTCCACACCATCCAGCAATCATCCCGATATCTATGCCAAATATCAATTTCCATTAAATAAATGTTGTGTGTAACATCATAAATGATTTGTTCTTCTATGTATGCCATATATAGATCTGCATATATGGGGGCAAATGATGCACCCATTGCAGTACCCCGTATTTGGAGATAACATTGTTTTCCATAGAAGAATACATTTTTGGTGAGAACATGTTCAGTTAGGCATATAAGAAAAGTGTTAAAGCCTGGCTTATATAGCTCTGATTTGTATAGCCAATATTCTACTGTATCTAGCCCTGCCCAATGTGGTATGTTGGTGTATAATGCACTAATGTCCAAAGTGCGTAACAACCAATGGTCTTCTATTTGCATATCATTTATGATGCCTAAAAATTCTGTGGTTTCCTGAATTCTGGATCTTACCCATCTCAATAATGGTTTGAGGTGTTTAGTTAGGAACTCAGATAATTGTTCAGTTAAGGAGCCATTACCTGCCACAATCGGTCGGCCTGGGGGATGCAGAGGATCTTTGTGAATTTTGGGCAGAAAATAGATGCATTGGCTGTTGGGATCAGATAATGTGAGATGATTTTTTGGTGTTTTGTGTAATGATGCCATTTTCTACTGCTGAATCCAAAAACATATCTATTTGATGTTTAAACATAGATGTTGGATCCAGAGGCAGTTTGGTATAATATCTGGCATCTTCCAGCTGTCTCTGAGCCTCAGCATCATATTGAGTCCAATTCATGACTACCACAGCACCACCTTTGTCTGCAGAAATAATAACCAAATTTTTGTTATTGGTAAGTTCCTGTAAGGTTGACATATCTGTCTTTGAGAGATTGTTAGATTTGGGGTGAGTCATACCTGAAGTAAAGTGTAGATCTTTGAGAACACTGTTTTGATAAAGACTCACATAAGGATGCATAGGTGTGACAAAGGTGGATTTGTGGTATTTGAAATTATCCACAGTAACACCATCATATTTGTTGTCATGAAAATACAATTTTAAATTAAGCAATCTGCAAAATGCTGTCACATCTGGTGCAAATGTGTCTTCAGGAACAAAAAAACCCAGTATAAAAGAAAGACCTTTATTTAGCAAAGCAGTTTGTGAGTCAGATAATGTTACATCAGAAATGTTTAATACATTTGTTTTAGCACACTTGTTTATTTGTTCGTCAACAGTTCCATTAAGCCCTCCAAACTTCTTATTTTTTCAATGTTTCCTGCCTCCCCTCTTGTAAGGCCTAAAGGGGCCACACTATTGTTACGTTTGGGGATGGGGGAATCTGAGGAATGCTGTGTGTCAAAATCCATACCAGAAGAAGAATCACCACCTGATGAATCAGTACATGTGTTGCGTTTTCTAAAAATGGACTTGGGACATTTGCGTTTGGGGGTGGTATTAGTTTTGTGATAACCACCTTCAAACCTAACATGTCTAGTATGTTGAAAAGGATGACCTTTGTCATAATCTGTTTGGTCCCTTTGAAATTTTTTGAGTTTCCTATCCTTGAGTTGTTGTTCAAAGGTAAGTAAATCTGAGCTAAGTTTAGACAATTGGGTGGAAAAAAATGGTTGGTCCTTGTATTGATTACTGTCATCACATAATTTGTTAACATTAAGGATTTCCCTATCAATAATGCGCTCATAATATCTGGATAATGTTTCCACAAATTTCATGCAGCAGTTTTGTTGCATTGTTGACCATTCACTGGTTAGTTGTTCATCTAATTCAGTTACTAATAGCTAAATTTTGACTCTAAGCCTTCTGGGAGTTATCCCTTTAGCCATGTATGCTTTGAATAATTTAAGATGCCATACATTGGACCTTAATGTTCTCATATTTCTATTCAGTTGTTGAAACAACTTTTCACAGTGGGTTTCGGGATTGTCTATGGTATTGAAACTATTGTCATTGGATCGTTCCCCTATTCCAAATAAGCCCAAGTCTTCCTTATCAGAAGAGAGCCCAACCAAAATCTGATTTAGATCCATTATAAAAATCAAAAAGGATACTGGATTCAAGAATGTAAAGGAGCCACACAGGCTCAAATGTAGCTCAGAGACAAAATCAAAGATGAAACTTCATCAAATTGAATGTTTGATCAAAGTCAAAAGACTAGTTCACACTTGTGTATTAGCCAAAGACAAATTTCAAATACAGAAAATTTCAAATATAGAAAATGAATGCAGTACCACGTCCTAGTGATTGAAAAGATTATATGTGGAAACTGGGCAATAATGACCAGTAAAACAAATCAATTGTTGAATCAAAACCAAAAGCTTTGAACAATATGAAGTCTAGGTTGTTGAAAACAGCCCTGACAAGAATACTCATACATAAGTCTTGTCGGCTTGCATTGAATATATCATATAAATATTTATGTTTGACCTCTGATAGTTAACAAAAACCTTGCCACGTCCAGATCCACTTATAAATGAGTAGCAAATCTAGGACAATAATGGTAACTGCAATATAATTATATCACAATAACCCTTGGCAAATACCAATATGTTTGTAGAAAATAGAATCCGAATTTGGCTAAATAAACATATGTAAATCAATAAGATATAATTGTCTTAAAAACTATAATGGACAAAAAATGACTGTGTGCTCAATTGATATAACGGCAATACATCTACATGATTGGATAGAATAACACTATTCATACTAAGGCCGTTACTATACCAAGCATTACACTTTTTGGTTCTATGAACTAGGATTTATCGGACCTGCAAGGTGGACAGGCAACCTTTGGACTATTTCTTACAAATGGTGTATATATATTTTTTGGATTTATATATTTTTAAAGATATTGGGCTAATATAACCTTGGGACTCATAATATAGGATTCATGCTGACAATTAATACTGCATTGTTCATATAATAATTGCATGCCTGACATGGTCTAAATCAATGCTGTTCTTACTACCAAAAATCTTTTGGTCTCATTAATATATTTTGTAGTGTGGATCTGTAACACAATAAGGCTACATTTAGATATCTCCCTAATTGACAACTTATATGGCCAGTATATCTAGGTCACTCATATTGATACAGTTTTGGGAATTTATATATTGCAGATGCTAATAAGAATATTGTGAATCATTTTGGATTTGTTGGACATATTGAGACTACTTATATGTATATCATATTATATAGGGAGGTCACACTAAACTAGACTATATAACACAGTATTATTTTGCAAGAAATGTATTGGTCCTATCTTTCTATCAGTTTAATTTACAGTGGTTGAGGGAGTGATACATATACATGTGATATATTATATATTTCAGCAAATTTCCCTATTTTAGTTTATTCTGGTCCAATCTATAGTACTCCAATTCAAATAGATAACGGACCTTTCTGATGGACTCATTAGTAGATTACAGACAATTATATCTTATTGATTTACATATGTTTATTTAGCCAAATTCGGATTCTATTTTCTACAAACATATTGGTATTTGCCAAGGGTTATTGTGATATAATTATATTGCAGTTACCATTATTGTCCTAGATTTGCTACTCATTTATAAGTGGATCTGGACGTGGCAAGGTTTTTGTTAACTATCAGAGGTCAAACATAAATATTTATATGATATATTCAATGCAAGCCGACAAGACTTATGTATGAGTATTCTTGTCAGGGCTGTTTTCAACAACCTAGACTTCATATTGTTCAAAGCCTTTGGTTTTGATTCAACAATTGATTTGTTTTACTGGTCATTATTGCCCAGTTTCCACATATAATCTTTTCAATCACTGGGACGTGGTACTGCATTCATTTTTTCTATATTTGAAATTTTTCTATATTTGAAATTTGTCTTTGGCTAATACACAAGTGAGCTACATTTGAGCCTGTGTGGCTCCTTTACATTCTTGAATCCAATATCCTTTTTGATTTTTATAATGGATCTAAATCGGATTTTGGTTGGGCTCTCTTCTGATAAGGAAGACTTGGGCTTATTTGGAATAGGGGAACGATCCAATGACAATAGTTTCAATACCATAGACAATCCTGAAACCCACTGTGAAAAGTTGTTTCAACAACTGAATAGAAATATGAGAACATTAAGGTCTAATGTATGGCATCTTAAATTATTCAAAGCGTACATGGCTAAAGGGATAACTCCCAGAGGGCTTAGAGTCAAAATTCAGCCATTAGTAACTGAATTAGATGTACAACTAACCAGTGAATGGTCAACAATACAACAAAACTGCTCCATGAAATTTGTGGAAACATTACCCTGATATTATGAGCGCATTACTGATAGGGAAATCCTTAATGTTAGCAAATTATGTGATGACAGTAATCAATACAAGGACCAACCATTTTTTTACTCAATTGTCTAAACGTAGCTCAGATTTACTTACGTCTGAACAACAACTCAAGGATAGGAAACTCAAAAAATTTCAAAGGGACCAAACAGATTATGACAAAGGACATCCTTTTCAACATACTAGACATGTTAGGTTTGAAGGTGGTTATCACAAAACTAATACCACCCCCAAACGAACGTCCCAAGTCCATTCTTAGATAACACATGTACTGATTCATCTGGGGTGATTCTTCTTCTGGTATTGATTTGGACACACAGCATACCTCAGATTCCCCCATCCCCAAACGTAACAATAGTGTGGCCCCTTTAGGCCTTACAAGAGAGGAGGCAGGAAACATCAAAAAAATAAGAAGTTTGGAGGGCTTAATGGAACTGTTGATGAACAAATAAACAAATGTGCTAAAACATATGTATTAAACATTTCTGATGTAACATTATCTGACTCACAAACTGCTTTGCTAAATAAAGGTCTTTCTTTTATACCGGGTTTTTTTGTTCCTGAAGACACATTTGCACAAGATGTGACAGCAATTTGCAGATTGCTTAATTTAAAATTGTATTTTCATGACAACAAATATGATGGTGTTACTGTGGATAATTTCAAATACCACAAATCCACCTTTGTCCCACCTATGCATCCTTGTGTGACTCTTTTCCAAAATAGTGTTCTCAAAGATATACACTTTACTTCAGGTATGACTCACCCCAAATCTAACAATCTCTCAAAGACAGATATGACAACCTTACAGGAACTTACCAATAACAAAAATTTGGTTATTATTTCTGCAGACAAAGGTGGTGCTGTGGTAATCATGAATTGGACCCAATATGATGCTGAGGCTGAGAGACAGCTGGAAGATGCCAGATATTATACCAAAATGCCTCTTGATCCAACATCTATGTTTAAACATCAAATAGATATGTTTTTGGATTCAGCAGTAGAAAATGGCATCATTATACAAAACTCCAAAAATCATCTCACATTATCTGATCCCAACAGCCAATACATCTATTTTCTGCCCAAAATTCACAAAGATCCTCTGCATCCCCCAGGCCGACCGATTGTGGCAGGTAATGGCTCCTTAACTGAACAATTATCTGAGTTCCTAACTAAACACCTCAAACCATTATTGAGATGGGTAAGATCCAGAATTCAGGACACCACAGAATTTTTAGGCATCATAAATGATATGCAAATAGAAGACCATTGGTTGTTATGCACTTTGGACATTAGTGCATTATACACCAAAATACCACATTGGGCAGGGCTAGATACAGTAGAATATTGGCATATATGCAGATCTATATATGACATACATAGAAGAACAAATCATTTATGATGTTACACACAACATTTATTTAATGGAAATTGATATTTGGCGTAGACATCTGGATGATTGCTCGATGGTGTGGAGGTTTGATATGGAATACTTGATGGAATTTGTTGAGTATCTCAATGACAATAAATGGGGTTTACAATTTACTATTAACTATGACCAACACAGGATCACATATTTGGATATGCTAGTAACAAGGAATAAGGACAACACTCTCCATACAGAAGTATTCAGAAAATATCCAGAATACAACACCTTACTCCACGCATCCAGCATTCATCCAGCACACATCACTAAAAACATCCCCAAGTCTCAATTTATTAGGGTGAGACGATTTGTTCAAAAGAAAATACCTTTCAGGTTTTTCGTAAAGATTTGTCGAATAGGTTCCAAGAAAGGGGCTGCAGTATGGGTTATGTACATACAGCAAGCAATTATGCTGCAAATTTGAACAGAGAAGACCTCCTCAAGTATAAACATAAATCACAGAACACAAATAATCTACGATTTATTACGACATACAGTAGAAATACAAACAGAGTCATTGATGCCATTAGACGACACTGAACATCCTCCTAGCTGACAATGTTTTGTCACAACATTTATCTGAGACTTGCATGTTCTCATTTAGAAAGGGGAAAAATCTTGGATCTCATTTCAGTCACTACAAACATCACCATGATGCCACTAATCAGAATATGACCGAAACCTTAATTTCTGGAGATAACTTGTGGGCTGCATGCCATGTGGTCATTGCAGCCATTGTAAACATGTGCTAAAAACCAAACAATTCTCCAGCAGCAATTGCAGTACTATATATGACATCAGGTTTTTGCAAATTGCAGCACGGATTGATCATCTATATGGCTCTTGCAGTTGTCATGCATTTTACATAGGACAAACATCTAGACCTCTAAAGTTAATTATTTCTGAACACCCCAGTGATGTTAAATGTAAAAAGAATGAGTAACTTCCTATATAAACATACTCTTAAACATACCACAGCAAAATTTCATTTCACCATCATTGATGAAATAATAGGCTTACAGATCTAATAAATCTGGTTGGCACAGCAAACTAAATGTAAAAGAAAAGAAATGGGATTGTGAAATTAGGGGGACTTTTCCAGCCTGGTCTTAATGAATATTTATGATTTTGTATACTATTGAATATTCATGAGCTCACCAATGAAACTTTGTGATTTATTATTTCTAAGTGTATAAAAGAACCTCAAGATGTTTTGGGAATTTACATTGATGATGGCTAAGTTAACACCATAGCCAAAACTGGTCTATTATCCTTGTGTTTTTTTTATTTTTTAACTAATTAAATTAGTTCATACAGCTCACAGTTGCTGGCTTCTGCTTTTTGTTGACCATGTGTTTTTGAGCCGTACAATCACTTCCGTGCAGGGGAATTCCTTTGAGTGTCTTGTCATGGCCCACAGTTGAGGACCACATGCCATCTCTTTCAGTACCATAACATATTGTACCTGCCACTGTTTTATATGGGAGCATGGCAGTACCTTGTCTCTCACATTGCAGAATGTCACTGTTTTTTGTCTTGTCCCTTGTAAAGTTTTGATTTTCTGGTAAATCTCTGATGATTATAGCCAGTCAGTAATGGCAAATATTAGAGTTTCATACTTATTAATCTGAAAACGAATGTTGATGTAAACATGTTGATCTATTAACTTAAGTGAATTTGAATAATATTTAAATAGCCCTGATTTCTGGTCTTTTTCCACCATATTTTTTGGCTTTGTGCAGAATTTTTGAGCAAAGGATTGAGAGGTTATGCTAGAACTAAACACACGTAGAGTTATGGTCTGGATATATTATGGTCGCCTTATAATCATTCAGAGACACACACACACATACACACACACACACACACACACACACACACATTAATACACACACACACTTATCATTACACAAATATACACATGCACACTATTGTTTAAAATAGAGCATAGTAATGCATATAGTGTTATTGTAAGCCGAGGTCTTTAAAATGCTATTTTCTAAAGAAATCTGTGTTGTTTAACCTTTGTAAACATAAAAATGAATGATTTTGCTTTGGCCTTCTGTTTTGTAACACTAGAAATGCACCTTCTAGTTGAAGCATTATGACGTCATGACTCATATGCATGTAAAATGCATGACAGTCCAAAATGCATTGAGCATGTTGTTAATTTTATCTCTGACCTACAAGGTGTCACATTATAGTACCTGGTCAATCTAGAACCTGTAACATTGAGGGTATTTAGAAAAATTCGCACCTTTCCTTTCACACAAGTTTTAAATATGCAGAAGAGTACCCATGAGCCAAATTTCCACCTATTTGTTTACTTAATAGCAGAAAATATAGGGTCAAGATTCATTAACAGCCTACACTAAGTGTGTCATCTTTCTGGAAGTGTAAACCAGACAACACAAGCATTAACTCCCACCTTCTTCCTCCTAATTTTTAGTTTTCCTACTGATTTTCTTGCAGCTTTAAATACTGAGAAGGATTCATAAAGGTTACCTCACAGTGTACTCTATGTGTACACTTAGTGAAATCTTTCTGAGTGAATACACCACACAGAAAAACTTGGTAGAGATATTGTTGAATATGCAACATGTACACTTAGTGTAGACATTCATGAATCCAGTCTTTAATCTATCATATCAGCTAGCATTGTTGTTCAATGCCACTGTACCCTTTGCCCCTACCTTACAAACGATGACTGTAGCCTGCACACACCTCTGGCTAATGCAGGTATGATAATGTCTGATGCACAGTGTGGCCAATCCATGCACTGTACACATGCACAGTCTGGGTGTATATGCACGAATAACTCTTGTTCTGTGACTGTCTTGTCATGGTCAACAAAAGCAGAAGCCAGCAACTGTGAGCTGTATGAACTAATTGAATTAGTTAAAAAATAAAAACCACAAGGATAACAGACCAGTTTCAGCTATGCTGTTAACTTAGCCTTCATCAGTGTAAATTCCCAAAACATCTTGAGGTTCTTTTATGCATTTAGAAATAATTAATCACAAAGTTTCATTGGTGAGTTCATGAATATTCAATAGTATACAAAATCATAAATATTCGTTAAAGACCAGACTGGAAAAGTCCACCTAATTTCACAATCCATTTCTTTTCTTTTTACATTTAGTTTGCTGTGCCAACCAGAATTTATTAGATCACCAATGTCGCCTATTATTTTATCAATGATGGTGAAATTAAATTTTGCTGTGGTATGTTTAAGAGTATGTTTATATAGGGCGTTACTCATTCTTCTACATTTAACATCACTGAGGTGTTCAGAAATACGTAACTTTAGAGGTCTAGATGTTTGTCCTATGTAAAATGCATGACAACTGCAAGAGACCATATAGATGATCCAATCCATGCTGCAATTTGCAAAAAACCTGATATCATATATAGTACTGCAATTGCTGCTGGAGAATTGTTTGGTTTTTAGCACATGTTTACAATGGCTGCAATGACCACATGGCATGCAGCCCACAAGTGCATCTCCAGAAATTAAGGTTTGGGTCATATTCTGGTTAGTGGCATCATGATGATGTTTGTAGTGATTGAAATGAGATCCAAGATTTTTCCCCTTTCTAAATGAGAACATGCAAGTCTCAGATAAATGTTGTGACAAAACATTGTCAGCTAGGAGGATGTTCCAGTGTCGTCTAATGGCATCAATGACTCTGTTTGTATTTCTACCGTATGTCATAATAAATCGTAGATTATTTGTGTTCTGTGATTTATGTTTATACTTGAAGAGGTCTTCTCTGTTCAAATTTGCAGCATAATTGTTTGCTGTATGTACATAACCCATACTGTTGCCCCTTTCTTGGAACCTATTCGACAAATCTTTATGAAAAACCTGAAATGTGTTTTCTTCTGAACAAATATGTCTCATCCTAATAAATTGAGACTTGGGGATGTTTTTAGTGATATGTGCTGGATGAAAGCTGGATGTGTGGAGTAAGGTGTTGTATTCTGGATATTTTCTGAATACTTCTGTACGGAGGGTGTTGTCCTTATTCCTTGTTACCAGCCCATCCAAATATGTGATCTTGTGTTGGTCATAGTTAATAGTGAATTGTAAACCCCATTTATTGTCATTGAGATACTCAACAAATTCCGTCAAGTATTCCACATCAGACCTCCACACCATCCAGCAATCATCCCGATATCTATGCCAAATATCAATTTCCATTAAATAAATGTTGTGTGTAACATCATAAATGATTTGTTCTTCTATGTATGCCATATATAGATCTGCATATATGGGGGCAAATGATGCACCCATTGCAGTACCCCGTATTTGGAGATAACATTGTTTTCCATAGAAGAAAACATTTTTGGTGAGAACATGTTCAGTTAGGCATATAAGAAAAGTGTTAAAGCCTGGCTTATATAGCTCTGATTTGTATAGCCAATATTCTACTGTATCTAGCCCTGCCCAATGTGGTATGTTGGTGTATAATGCACTAATGTCCAAAGTGCGTAACAACCAATGGTCTTCTATTTGCATATCATTTATGATGCCTAAAAATTCTGTGGTTTCCTGAATTCTGGATCTTACCCATCTCAATAATGGTTTGAGGTGTTTAGTTAGGAACTCAGATAATTGTTCAGTTAAGGAGCCATTACCTGCCACAATCGGTCGGCCTGGGGGATGCAGAGGATCTTTGTGAATTTTGGGCAGAAAATAGATGCATTGGCTGTTGGGATCAGATAATGTGAGATGATTTTTTGGTGTTTTGTGTAATGATGCCATTTCTACTGCTGAATCCAAAACATATCTATTTGATGTTTAAACATAGATGTTGGATCAGAGGCAGTTTGGTATAATATCTGGCATCTTCCAGCTGTCTCTGAGCCTCAGCATCATATTGAGTCAATTCATGACTACCACAGCACCACCTTTGTCTGCAGAAATCATAACCAAATTTTTGTTATTGGTAAGTTCCTGTAAGGTTGACATATCTGTCTTTGAGAGATTGTTAGATTTGCAGTGAGTCATACCCAAAGTAAAGTGTAGATCTTTGAGAACACTGTTTTGATAAAGACTCACATAAGGATGCATAGGTGTGACAAAGGTGGATTTGTGGTATTTGAAATTATCCACAGTAACACCATCATATTTGTTGTCATGAAAATACAATTTTAAATTAAGCAATCTGCAAAATGCTGTCACATCTGGTGCAAATGTGTCTTCAGGAACAAAAAAACCCAGTATAAAAGAAAGACCTTTATTTAAAAGCAGTTTGGGAGTCAGATAATGTTACATCAGAAATGTTTAATACATTTGTTTTAGCACACTTGTTTATTTGTTCGTCAACAGTTCCATTAAGCCCTCCAAACTTCTTATTTTTTCAATGTTTCCTGCCTCCCCTCTTGTAAGGCCTAAAGGACACACTATTGTTACGTTTGGGGATGGGGAATCTGAGAATGCTGTGTGTCAAAATCCATACCAGAAGAAGAATCACCACCTGATGAATCAGTACATGTGTTGCGTTTTCTAAAAATGGACTTGGGACATTTGCGTTTGGGGGTGGTATTAGTTTTGTGATAACCACCTTCAAACCTAACATGTCTAGTATGTTGAAAAGGATGACCTTTGTCATAATCTGTTTGGTCCCTTTGAAATTTTTTGAGTTTCCTATCCTTGAGTTGTTGTTCAAAGGTAAGTAAATCTGAGCTAAGTTTAGACAATTGGGTGGAAAAAAATGGTTGGTCCTTGTATTGATTACTGTCATCACATAATTTGTTAACATTAAGGATTTCCCTATCAATAATGCGCTCATAATATCTGGATAATGTTTCCACAAATTTCATGCAGCAGTTTTGTTGCATTGTTGACCATTCACTGGTTAGTTGTTCATCTAATTCAGTTACTAATAGCTAAATTTTGACTCTAAGCCTTCTGGGAGTTATCCCTTTAGCCATGTATGCTTTGAATAATTTAAGATGCCATACATTGGACCTTAATGTTCTCATATTTCTATTCAGTTGTTGAAACAACTTTTCACAGTGGGTTTCGGGATTGTCTATGGTATTGAAACTATTGTCATTGGATCGTTCCCCTATTCCAAATAAGCCCAAGTCTTCCTTATCAGAAGAGAGCCCAACCAAAATCTGATTTAGATCCATTATAAAAATCAAAAAGGATACTGGATTCAAGAATGTAAAGGAGCCACACAGGCTCAAATGTAGCTCAGAGACAAAATCAAAGATGAAACTTCATCAAATTGAATGTTTGATCAAAGTCAAAAGACTAGTTCACACTTGTGTATTAGCCAAAGACAAATTTCAAATACAGAAAAATTTCAAATATAGAAAAAATGAATGCAGTACCACGTCCTAGTGATTGAAAAGATTATATGTGGAAACTGGGCAATAATGACCAGTAAAACAAATCAATTGTTGAATCAAAACCAAAAGCTTTGAACAATATGAAGTCTAGGTTGTTGAAAACAGCCCTGACAAGAATACTCATACATAAGTCTTGTCGGCTTGCATTGAATATATCATATAAATATTTATGTTTGACCTCTGATAGTTAACAAAAACCTTGCCACGTCCAGATCCACTTATAAATGAGTAGCAAATCTAGGACAATAATGGTAACTGCAATATAATTATATCACAATAACCCTTGGCAAATACCAATATGTTTGTAGAAAATAGAATCCGAATTTGGCTAAATAAACATATGTAAATCAATAAGATATAATTGTCTTAAAAACTATAATGGACAAAAAATGACTGTGTGCTCAATTGATATAACGGCAATACATCTACATGATTGGATAGAATAACACTATTCATACTAAGGCCGTTACTATACCAAGCATTACACTTTTTGGTTCTATGAACTAGGATTTATCGGACCTGCAAGGTGGACAGGCAACCTTTGGACTATTTCTTACAAATGGTGTATATATATTTTTTGGATTTATATATTTTAAAGATATTGGGCTAATATAACCTTGGGACTCATAATATAGGATTCATGCTGACAATTAATACTGCATTGTTCATATAATAATTGCATGCCTGACATGGTCTAAATCAATGCTGTTCTTACTACCAAAAATCTTTTGGTCTCATTAATATATTTTGTAGTGTGGATCTGTAACACAATAAGGCTACATTTAGATATCTCCTAATTGACAACTTATATGGCCAGTATATCTAGGTCACTCATATTGATACAGTTTTGGGAATTTATATATTGCAGATGCTAATAAGAATATTGTGAATCATTTTGGATTTGTTGGACATATTGAGACTACTTATATGTATATCATATTATATAGGGAGGTCACACTAAACTAGACTATATAACACAGTATTATTTTGCAAGAAATGTATTGGTCCTATCTTTCTATCAGTTTAATTTACAGTGGTTGAGGGAGTGATACATATACATGTGATATATTATATATTTCAGCAAATTTCCTATTTTAGTTTATTCTGGTCCAATCTATAGTACTCCAATTCAAATAGATAACGGACCTTTCTGATGGACTCATTAGTAGATTACAGACAATTATATCTTATTGATTTACATATGTTTATTTAGCCAAATTCGGATTCTATTTTCTACAAACATATTGGTATTTGCCAAGGGTTATTGTGATATAATTATATTGCAGTTACCATTATTGTCCTAGATTTGCTACTCATTTATAAGTGGATCTGGACGTGGCAAGGTTTTTGTTAACTATCAGAGGTCAAACATAAATATTTATATGATATATTCAATGCAAGCCGACAAGACTTATGTATGAGTATTCTTGTCAGGGCTGTTTTCAACAACCTAGACTTCATATTGTTCAAAGCCTTTGGTTTTGATTCAACAATTGATTTGTTTTACTGGTCATTATTGCCCAGTTTCCACATATAATCTTTTCAATCACTGGGACGTGGTACTGCATTCATTTTTTCTATATTTGAAATTTTTCTATATTTGAAATTTGTCTTTGGCTAATACACAAGTGAGCTACATTTGAGCCTGTGTGGCTCCTTTACATTCTTGAATCCAATATCCTTTTTGATTTTTATAATGGATCTAAATCGGATTTTGGTTGGGCTCTCTTCTGATAAGGAAGACTTGGGCTTATTTGGAATAGGAGCGATCCAATGACAATAGTTTCAATACCATAGACAATCCTGAAACCCACTGTGAAAAGTTGTTTCAACAACTGAATAGAAATATGAGAACATTAAGGTCTAATGTATGGCATCTTAAATTATTCAAAGCGTACATGGCTAAAGGGATAACTCCCAGAGGGCTTAGAGTCAAAATTCAGCCATTAGTAACTGAATTAGATGTACAACTAACCAGTGAATGGTCAACAATACAACAAAACTGCTCCATGAAATTTGTGGAAACATTACCCTGATATTATGAGCGCATTACTGATAGGGAAATCCTTAATGTTAGCAAATTATGTGATGACAGTAATCAATACAAGGACCAACCATTTTTTTACTCAATTGTCTAAACGTAGCTCAGATTTACTTACGTCTGAACAACAACTCAAGGATAGGAAACTCAAAAAATTTCAAAGGGACCAAACAGATTATGACAAAGGACATCCTTTTCAACATACTAGACATGTTAGGTTTGAAGGTGGTTATCACAAAACTAATACCACCCCCAAACGCAAACGTCCCAAGTCCATTCTTAGAAAACGCAACACATGTACTGATTCATCTGGGGGTGATTCTTCTTCTGGTATTGATTTGGACACACAGCATACCTCAGATTCCCCCATCCCCAAACGTAACAATAGTGTGGCCCCTTTAGGCCTTACAAGAGAGGAGGCAGGAAACATCAAAAAAATAAGAAGTTTGGAGGGCTTAATGGAACTGTTGATGAACAAATAAACAAATGTGCTAAAACATATGTATTAAACATTTCTGATGTAACATTATCTGACTCACAAACTGCTTTGCTAAATAAAGGTCTTTCTTTTATACCGGGTTTTTTTGTTCCTGAAGACACATTTGCACAAGATGTGACAGCAATTTGCAGATTGCTTAATTTAAAATTGTATTTTCATGACAACAAATATGATGGTGTTACTGTGGATAATTTCAAATACCACAAATCCACCTTTGTCCCACCTATGCATCCTTGTGTGACTCTTTTCCAAAATAGTGTTCTCAAAGATATACACTTTACTTCAGGTATGACTCACCCCAAATCTAACAATCTCTCAAAGACAGATA
Organism: Protopterus annectens; assembly: GCF_019279795.1. NCBI lineage: Eukaryota > Metazoa > Chordata > Ceratodontiformes > Protopteridae > Protopterus > Protopterus annectens. The sequence goes on along the minus strand of NC_056730.1, from coordinate 393,570,139 downwards.
TGACAACCTTACAGGAACTTACCAATAACAAAAATTTGGTTATTATTTCTGCAGACAAAGGTGGTGCTGTGGTAATCATGAATTGGACCCAATATGATGCTGAGGCTGAGAGACAGCTGGAAGATGCCAGATATTATACCAAAATGCCTCTTGATCCAACATCTATGTTTAAACATCAAATAGATATGTTTTTGGATTCAGCAGTAGAAAATGGCATCATTATACAAAACTCCAAAAATCATCTCACATTATCTGATCCCAACAGCCAATACATCTATTTTCTGCCCAAAATTCACAAAGATCCTCTGCATCCCCCAGGCCGACCGATTGTGGCAGGTAATGGCTCCTTAACTGAACAATTATCTGAGTTCCTAACTAAACACCTCAAACCATTATTGAGATGGGTAAGATCCAGAATTCAGGACACCACAGAATTTTTAGGCATCATAAATGATATGCAAATAGAAGACCATTGGTTGTTATGCACTTTGGACATTAGTGCATTATACACCAAATACCACATTGGGCAGGGCTAGATACAGTAGAATATTGGCATATATGCAGATCTATATATGACATACATAGAAGAACAAATCATTTATGATGTTACACACAACATTTATTTAATGGAAATTGATATTTGGCGTAGACATCTGGATGATTGCTCGATGGTGTGGAGGTTTGATATGGAATACTTGATGGAATTTGTTGAGTATCTCAATGACAATAAATGGGGTTTACAATTTACTATTAACTATGACCAACACAGGATCACATATTTGGATATGCTAGTAACAAGGAATAAGGACAACACTCTCCATACAGAAGTATTCAGAAAATATCCAGAATACAACACCTTACTCCACGCATCCAGCATTCATCCAGCACACATCACTAAAAACATCCCCAAGTCTCAATTTATTAGGGTGAGACGTATTTGTTCAAAAGAAAATACCTTTCAGGTTTTTCGTAAAGATTTGTCGAATAGGTTCCAAGAAAGGGGCTGCAGTATGGGTTATGTACATACAGCAAGCAATTATGCTGCAAATTTGAACAGAGAAGACCTCCTCAAGTATAAACATAAATCACAGAACACAAATAATCTACGATTTATTACGACATACAGTAGAAATACAAACAGAGTCATTGATGCCATTAGACGACACTGGAACATCCTCCTAGCTGACAATGTTTTGTCACAACATTTATCTGAGACTTGCATGTTCTCATTTAGAAAGGGGAAAAATCTTGGATCTCATTTCAGTCACTACAAACATCACCATGATGCCACTAATCAGAATATGACCGAAACCTTAATTTCTGGAGATAAACTTGTGGGCTGCATGCCATGTGGTCATTGCAGCCATTGTAAACATGTGCTAAAAACCAAACAATTCTCCAGCAGCAATTGCAGTACTATATATGACATCAGGTTTTTTGCAAATTGCAGCACGGATTGGATCATCTATATGGCCTCTTGCAGTTGTCATGCATTTTACATAGGACAAACATCTAGACCTCTAAAGTTAATTATTTCTGAACACCTCAGTGATGTTAAATGTAAAAGAATGAGTAACGCCCTATATAAACATACTCTTAAACATACCACAGCAAAATTTCATTTCACCATCATTGATGAAATAATAGGCGACAGATCTAATAAATCTGGTTGGCACAGCAAACTAAATGTAAAAGAAAAGAAATGGGATTGTGAAATTAGGGGGACTTTTCCAGCCTGGTCTTAATGAATATTTATGATTTTGTATACTATTGAATATTCATGAGCTCACCAATGAAACTTTGTGATTTATTATTTCTAAGTGTATAAAAGAACCTCAAGATGTTTTGGGAATTTACATTGATGATGGCTAAGTTAACACCATAGCCAAAACTGGTCTATTATCCTTGTGTTTTTTTTATTTTTTAACTAATTAAATTAGTTCATACAGCTCACAGTTGCTGGCTTCTGCTTTTTGTTGACCATGTGTTTTTGAGCCGTACAATCACTTCCGTGCAGGGGAATTCCTTTTGAGTGTCTTGTCATGGCCCACAGTTGAGGACCACATGCCATCTCTTTCAGTACCATAACATATTGTACCTGCCACTGTTTTATATGGGAGCATGGCAGTACCTTGTCTCTCACATTGCAGAATGTCACTGTTTTTTGTCTTGTCCCTTGTAAAAGTTTTGATTTTCTGGTAAATCTCTGATGATTATAGTCAGTCAGTAATGGCAAATATTAGAGTTTCATACTTCTTATTAATCTGAAAACGAATGTTGATGTAAAACATGTTGATCTATTAACTTAAGTGAATTTGAATAATATTTAAAATAGCCCCTGATTTCTGGTCTTTTTCCACCATATTTTTTTGGCTTTGTGCAGAATTTTTGAGCAAAGGGATTGAGAGGTTATGCTAGAACTAAACACACGTAGAGTTATGGTCTGGATATATTATGGTCGTCTTATAATCATTCAGAGACACACACACACATACACACACACACACACACACACACACACACACACACACACGCACACGTACACAAATATACACATGCACACTATTGTTTAAAATAGAGCATAGTAATGCATATAGTGTTATTGTAAGCCGAGGTCTTTAAAATGCTATTTTCTAAAGAAATCTGTGTTGTTTAACCTTTTGTAAACATAAAAAAATGAATGATTTTGCTTTGGCCTTCTGTTTTGTAACACTAGAAATGCACCTTCTAGTTGAAGCATTATGACGTCATGACTCATATGCATGTAAAATGCATGACAGTCCAAAATGCATTGAGCATGTTGTTAATTTTATCTCTGACCTACAAGGTGTCACATTATAGTACCTGGTCAATCTGTAGAACCTGTAACATTGAGGGTATTTAGAAAATTCGTACCTTTCCTTTCACACAAGTTTTAAATATGCTGCTCAATAACAGAAACATGTCTTTGTTAATATATTTTGAAGGAAAAGGCTTTTATTTTCATATATGAGCCATTGTACTGAGCAACTATCAGCTGTCAGCATTGATTGCTCAGAATGTTTCACATTTACCTAGACCTAGAAGATCAGAAGACTGATTTCTTTTACCACACAATTTCTGGAATTCAGGTTAAATAATGACACAGTAGTACAAAATTAGGGTACTGAACTCCTGAGAAACCGAGGTTACATTTCCCTGATATGATAGTATCTTATGTGGCTGTTAAAGATGCCATGACATTTGCTGAAAAGAGCATGGGGCTTTTGGTAGTAAATCAATTACATCATACTTAGATTTGGTGTTCTTCTCAAATACTAGTGAAATAATATAGTTCATCACATTCATAATATGATAAAAGTAATGTTTATACTCCTTTAACAAAATAACTCATGTAATTCCATATTTTAATAAGATTGATAACAATCTCTCTTAAATCCTTGTCTTTATTAAGAAAAATACTGCAGACGGTTCTCATTTTTTCCATACATTAAGAGCAGGTGATTTCCCCAGTGTCCTTGTCATACCTCATTCATCTGCATAAATACCACCTTGGGTTTTCCCTGAAAATAGGCTGCATGCCAACTGACAGTAAGCCAGTCAACAAAATTAAATAAATACACAAAACAAATTTCTGACAGATTTTAAATATGTTTGCTACTGCATTCATGAAGTTTCAAACAGAATTCTGTGTTTTCAAGTTTTCAGTCAAAATATTGCAGTTTATGTAATTAATGAATATTTTTTCACAATAGTGAATGTATCCTCATAAGTTAGGCATTTTCAGGCTTTCTTTCCAGTATTTTAAACATGCTAATTTTATAAGACTATCTATGGATTATATTAATACAAATATGAATCATGTCTGAAGACTGCTTTCTCAATATGCTGAAGAAATCCCTATTTCAGATAGAATTATGCAGTATTGCAGGGGGAGTGTATGAAATGGGGTCCCATAAAAACAAATTTAAAAGCATGAGCCAAAATGGGTACAAAATGCCATTAGGTATGCATTAAGACTGGAATCTCCACTGACATATGCTATTGCAGCTTTCCCAGCTTATAGTTACCTGTTAGGTGTGGAAGTACATTTCCTTAGATAGAGATGATGGTTCTGCAGCTTTAGATGACACATAAGATAAAGGATCAACTATGGATGGGGTGTGTTGTAAGAAATGGATATAAGCCCACTGGTCCAAACTACAAGATTTACTTTTCAGAACGCAAGAATCCAAATAGCAATATAAATGATTTTCTAATGATTATTTTCTGAGGGTGGAGGGTGAGGATATCTCCTTACAGTGATTTTGCTCCTTTTAGCTCCTAATTAAGCATTATTACTTTTTGAGTTTTCACATCACGAAGGTAAGGTTAATTACTCTCTGTCACTACTCTGTCTAAGATGGACATGTGCACATGCTCACTAACATTTCCACACGTTATGTGTATGGCTGTGCACACCTGCTTCCTGTAGGAAAGATTAGTTTGAAAGAAATGGTGAAATACTGCTGGCTGTGATATGAAATTACATGTGCAGATGTGCTTCACATCATTTACTATTGAATGCTTGATGCTGCCAAGGTCGAATTGAGCTGTGCAAATTCCACATCTAGAAATGTTGGAATGTCGAATACCTACATTACTGACTGAACTTGCCCCCCTTCTGGACCCATGTTAACACTTGATCCTGGGTCTACAGCAGTAAGGAGTTTTGGCATTTGAAATAGATTTTGGGTTTGACAGTATTTGGTATTCCAATACCTGGGGAAAGGTTGCAGTGAATTCTTGACTCATCCTTAGCAGCATTGAGGGTTCAGTAGTAAGACACTTTGCATATATCATTGCAAAAGCTATGTTCCTATAATTGCACAGGTGTCAGTACTCCAGTGATGAGGGGCTACTGTATACATATAGGTTCCATGCTCTCAAAAGTAATTGGTTATACGTAGGTAGCTGGATATGTTATGGCCTCTACCCACTCCTTTCCTAATTCCTGACAGACAAAAAACATTAGGTACAGGAACAGCAGCGTTCCTTAAAAGTTGGAAGAAAAAAAAAACAGTTCAGAAAAGCTAATATTCAATTTGGGTTTAACAGCCACGAACTTAATGGCTTTTAACTGCAAAGCAAAAAGGGGAACAGAAAATAAGCAAATTAGTTTTAAAACACTACAAAGCTAGAGTACAGTTTCTGTTTTAATGTGACTTAGCTTGACTTCTCAAAGTCCAAAATTAGTTTAAGAAAAACAGAAGTCACATTTGCAACAATATCATTTGAGGTATTCCTTACATAATTCCAGTTAAAATGAATGTAGGAGATGCATACAGCTCTCCAAATAAAGTTATGCTAAGCAGTATGGAGGGGTACATCTCTGGAAGCTACTGTACCCAGCATGCAGTCCAAGCTTTAAAGAATCAAGCAGCTATTTCATCCTCTATGTGGAAACACATACCAGATTACTCAGCCCTGTCTACTACCTGGAAGAGCACAGATGGATGATTCAGTGCAGATGACATCTCTCTGGACAGGATCACTGACTTTTTATTAGAGATCCTAGCCTGATAAGCAGCGTGGTAGTCATCAAGCCTAAGTTTCTTATCAAAATGAGAAGGCTGCCCCTTCAGACCATAGCTCAGACAAAAGACTGCAGCCTTAGACCATAGATGAGGCACAATGAGATGGACAGGGCATGCCTGAGATAGCTCTAGCAGATTCTGAGATAACCTTATACCTTCATTACAAAATGTGGCATAGAACGTGATGGATGAAGTAGTGTGAGCTTATTTTTCTGCCTGCTTCTGCATTACCATGTATGGCATCAAACCTCCAATGTTTATGCTGCTTTAGTACAGCTGGCATATGCAGTTTTGCTGCTAATTTAAATAATTTTACCCTTTGCTTCTTTAGAATATGCTTCTAGCTATAAACCTGGCTATACATTACTTCCCCCCCCCCATGACTTAAAGTAGATTCCTCTCCCCTGTGGCTAGTACAACCATTGCAGATGAAGGACCGAACCTATGTGAGGACAAGGTTTTATATAATACACAAGAAATAGTGCATTGGCACAGAGAAGCAGATGACTACCTTCAGAAAGGTAGGGAAGTGCATTCCAGTGCCTCTGCATTTGTATGCCATCAAAGATCCTTACTAATATAACTTATGTTCATATTGCTCTTTTGTCAAAACTGTACAGCTTTTTCATTTTAGACCTTTGTGAACATTTTTTAGTGGCATTTGTACATTTTATTGTTTATTTCTATTGTGTTGATTGTGGAGCTTTTCTCCCCAGGCCTCCTAAACTGAAAAAGGGCTTGCTAGCCCACTTGGACAATCCCAGTCAACAAATGTAAAATAAATAAACAAATAAATAAATAAAGTTCTTCTACCTGGCCTGTGACTCATTTTGTCCATGATTACCTGTTTCCTAAATAATTATATGAATTAGGTGACTTTAACATTGATTGGAACAACTGTTCCTCTGAATCTCCCTCTACCCATATAAACCTTCACGGATTTACACAGACCATTTCCACCCCCACTAGATTCAATAAAACCAAAGCCAAAGATAGTATCCTTGATTGGATACTTATCAATGGCCACCTTCAAATGTACAAGCCAGGCATACTACCTGATGATCTAAGTGATCACTGCCTTACCTATATTATTAGGCTTAAAGGTGACATTCCCCATCAGCCTACCTATAAAACAATAAGAAACGTCAAGAACTTTAACCCTGACAACTTCCAAAAAGAACTCAAAGTGTGTAATTGGTCTGTTCTGAAACAACTTCCATAACAAGAGGCACTGGATTACTTCAACACTAAATTCCTGGCTATCCTTAATTTACACTCTCCTACCTGCACCATCCATGCCAAAACAAAAGTTGCACCATGGCTATCTAAAGATACAAAATCAAAAATTATGCAAAGAAACAAGGCCTGGAGCATGTGGCATGTTACTAAAGCCCCACTGGACCAAGTCAGATATCGACAATTAAGGAATGAGACTAAAAAAATCTAACATTCTAGACAAAAAAAAAACTATTACTCCCTCCTGCAACAGAAATACCAACAAAAACCTCAAAAGTTCTTGGCTGGAATAAACAGCCTTCTCCACCTAGGCTGTACCACCACTCCTACCCCATCAGCTGCCCTTGATAAATCTCCTGTATAAATTGCAAACACCTTAAATACCTTCTTTACCAAAACTATCCAGTCTCTAGCTACCCATTTCACTCCCATGTGCTCAAACTCCAGCGCTGTCACACATAGCTCTGACCCACTCAACGCTCAACTCTCCTTTAGATTTCAACCCGTACCTACTCCCCTAATCTGGGCCCTACTTAATAAACTAAAACCTACTATGTTAGCTGCTGACCTCCTCCCTGCTGAATAGCTGCAAAAAGCTGCAGACCCCATAGCGCTCCCCATTTCTATCCTGATTAATAGATCCATTTCCGAGGGAACCATCCCATCAATATGGAAAATGTTTCATGTAATACCTCTCCATAAAGGAGGTAGTTCCACAGAGCTGCCTAACTTTAGGCCTATAGCCATTCTGTCACCACTAGCTAAAGTCATGGAAAAATGTGTCCATAAACAACTCATGCACTTTCTTATTCAAAACAAACTGCTCGCTAACTCTCAGCACGACTTTAAGCCATTCCACAGTGCCACCACTGCTCTCCTGTCTTTCTCTAATGTCATCAATCTTAATCATAACAACAACAAACTATCCTTAGCACTCTTTCTAGATCTTTCAAAGGCCTTCGACATGGTCACTCACTAGCTACTGCTCAATACCCTGAAATTGGGTCTATATTATATTCTCAAAAGCCGACAATATCAAAGCTGATATTGGCGACATAAGAATAGCGAAAGCAGAGAACATCGAATGTGTAAATGGAAATCTCCGTAAGGGGAGATTTCCGTTTACTACAATGTAGTGCAGTCTCGGAGATGGTATATTTAAGTAGCGGGGGGTAGGGTGCAGGGGGGCTTGCCTCCCTCCTTAAACCCGTTATGGTACTTTTTTCTTTTTTCTTTTGTTGTTTTTATAAGGTCGATGTTTAAAGACATCAACCATATGGTGTCAACCATATGGTGTTCGATGTTTTCAACCGTCAATCTTATAATGTAGACCCCCTGAAATCCATTGGTTTAGACCATCAGGCTATACAATGGTTCCAATCCTACCTACTCGGTAGACAGCAGGCTGTCATATGGCAGAATAAGCTGTCATCCCATCTGCCTTTAACCCTAGGAGTCCCACAGGGCTCCATACTAGGTCCCCTTCTTTTCTCAATCTTTATTAATGATCTTCACACAACCATCCCTAAAGCTACTTGCATCCAATATGCGGATGACTCAGCATTAAAATGTTCTGCCTCCTCTCCAACACACCTACTGTCCCTAACCCAGACTATTTTCAACAGCATAGAAAACTGGCTAGTTAATTGCCGCTTGCTTCTAAATCCTAACAAAACCAAACTGCTGCTTTTCTCCCCTACCCATAGGTGCTGTCCTCCATTCTTCACTATTAAATCTAACAATGACACCATTATCTCCTCAGATGACCACACTAAGCTACTAGGTGTAATAATTGACAACAACCTTAAATTTGATATGCATATCAATCATACCATTAAGTCCATGAACAAAAAACTTGGCTCCCTGTACAAGCTCAAACCTTTCCTCACCCCTCTTGCTAGGGTGGCTATTGCACACTCCCACCTTCTCTATACCCTTATGTATGCCTCCCCTGTGCTAACCAACCTGTCCAAAACCGATCTCAACAAATTATCGGGCTGTTACAACCATATAGCTAGATTTGCTACTGGCATGGCATATAGGACTCATCATTGTCAAAACCTAAAAGCTCTAGGATGACTAAAATTTCCTACCCTTCTGCAGTTCAATCAGGGGCGGCCCGTGCTATTGGACTGCCGGACTACAGCCCCCTCAACTTTGAAATAAAAAAGAAATAAATAGAAAAAAAAACATTTAAAATTCGCGGACTTCGCGCATGCGCACTAGTCCGGACTGCTGCTGAGACCATCTGGTGCATGCGCAGATGTCTCAGCAGCAGTCCTGACTGGGAAACATGGACAACAGAGCTTCCAGAAGTCTATGCAGTTTTAAACTGCATAGACTGTCCTGGGAACTCACTGGGGAAACGCTTTGGGGTCGGACTGCAACGTCAGCAGTCAGGAATGTAGGATCTCTCGACGGGCAGGGTCTGGCTGCAGTCTCGTCGGGGGAAGATCTCGCGAAGGGCAGGGTCGGATTTGCGCGGGTTTTGGATAGGGATCAGATGTGCAATGGTGGTCGTTAACTTACTTTGGGTTTATGGACAGGATTTACGGTGGTGTACTTTGGAGTTATGGACTACAGGTAAGTGTGTGTGTGTCTGTGTGTGTGAAAATGCCTCAGGTGCAATATACTGGTGGTTAGACTCATGGTGGTGTGGTAGGGAATACCTCAGGATTGAACCCTGTACCTTGTATGCAGGTGTTAAAGACCTGAATTCCCTACCCACCACCATTTGTAAAAAAATTGCAGATTTTTGCCTTGTATTTGATCTGATCTATTCCTCATAATATCTGTGGTTTGTAAATATTGCAATGCTTGATATTTGATGGTGCAGTGGTGGCATTGTTGCCTCACAGGTGCAGGTTCTTGGGTTTGATTCTTGGCTGGGGTGCCTTCTTTGTGGGGGAGGGGTCTGTATCTTCTCCCTGTGTTTGTTTGGGTTTGCTTTTGTGTCCTCCCATGTTACAAAGACATGTCTGCATTATTTCTTCCTGGGCCTCTACTGAAAATTGTTTTTTTTTGTTCCAAGTCAGACTGTGCTGATTAACAAATGTTAAACAAAATTGACAGGCATTTGAATTTCAGACTTCAGATTTCTGAATGTTTACTTCCTTACATATTTGATGGTGCAGTGGCAGTATTGTTGCCTCACAGCTATAAGTTTTCTGGTTTGATTCTTGGCTGGGGTGCCTTCTGTTTGGAGTCTGCATCTTATCCCTGTGTTTGTGTGGATTTGCTCTGGTGTCCTGCCATTTTATAAAGACGTGTGTCTACAGTATTTCTCCCTGGGCCTCTGCTGAAAATTGTTTTTGTTCCATCAGAAGTAAAATTGACAGGCATTTGAATTTCAGACTTCATATTCTTCAGAAAATACATAGTAAAACAACTTTTTCTTCTAGCAATAAATATATAGTAACACAACCTTTTATTATAGCAAATTTTTAAGTTTATAAGATGACTATTTGAAATTTGTCCTTATTTTTGGGACTGTAATACCCTGGTATTGGCTTTGTCCAGGTTTTTTGTGCTAAGGTTGACAGCTATGGCAAGAACTGAATTCACTGAATATGTTTGAGGGCTATATTCCCTCATTACTGGGTTTGTCCAGGTGTTTTGTGCTAAGAGCTTGACAGCTATGGTGAGAACTGAATTCATTAAATGATAGCCATTTAAGTTTCAGTCTTCCTCTCTTTCACAAAGCAGCTGATTTGGCGTAGTGGTATGTTGCTCTTGACTGTTTTGCACAGGGACCTTGGCAGTAAAATGTACGGTGGTAACACAGCATTTTTCTTTCACAAAGCAGGTGATTTGGCATAGTGGTATGTTGTTCTGACTCTTTTGCACAGGGACCTTGGCAGTAAAATGTATGGTGGTAACACAGCATTTTATTCTAGCAACTTTCCAAGATTATACAAGCAATGTTTAATGTGTCCCTGGTTTTTGCCCTTTTGACCCACCCCAATAAATCTGGCTTTTTCCAGACTTCTTGTGCTGCGAAGTTGAGTATTGAGTAGATTTTACAAGGAGCTGAGAGCTGCAGGGGAAGAGAAGTTTAGTGCTGATTATGCTAAGTCAGCTCACATTGCTAATAGCACAACAGGTTGTGTACTTGCTTTTGATGCAGAAGGTTGTTGGTTCTACTCCCATAAGGGGTGAATGCTGCCGTACTGAAAGTTAAGATACTAACTATGAGCCTGTTATCAGTTTGCCATCCATTTCCTATTGCAATATTACTAGCTTATTTTTAATTTAATTTAGGCAATTTATTCCTCAGGGGCATCAGACACGTTATTTTTCGATGAAACCATGAAATATAAAGATGATTGCTAGCAGCAACCTGTTCATTACAGATTTATTTAACTTGGAATTATTCAGATGACTTTTTTACTACTTCAGAGATTGTGCATATTTACTGATAATGGTGGACTGTAGAATTGTGCATATTACTGATAATGGTGGACTGTAGAATTGTGCATATTTACTGATAATAGTGGACTGTAGAAGTTTGAGTAGACTTTTATGATGGAAATGTTCTGAATTGGGCAGTTTTGTTTCATTGTTTACTGGAAAAATGTTCAAAGCAATAGGAAGGTGTATCAAAGAGCACATGTATGTTTCATATGCAAGGGGCCTAGGATTTGAAAACAGCCCAGAATTAATTTTTATCTGCCACGGGTAAATGTATTTTCTTTGAATGTGGGTTTTAATGTTGTTTCAATGAATGTGAGTTTCAAGGGCAGAGAAGTTTTAATGCCAAGTTTGTTTAGCAGATGTCTTAGTGTTTGTGATGTAAAATGCAAAATAAAACTTTCAAATGAAGTTCAAATCATCATAGAAGTAAATCAGTATGCACATTAGTGTTTATGGTAAATGGAGTGAAATAGCAAAGTAATGGATCGTTGGAATGGCTGCAGGGGGAGGCTCCATTCGACCATGGTTTTGTGAGGGGAATAGGCGGCAAACTTAGGCAGCCCCAGCTGAACTATACCTCCCGACTGTCCAGATTTTCAAAGAATGAATAGATTTTTTGCTTCTTATTTTTGGTTTGTTCCTCATAAAATTTGTGGTTTTCTGGCAAATCATTTAGGAATTAAGTCACTAAATAATGACACACTAGTTTCAGACTTCATAACCTTCAGAAAAATGCAAGCTAAAGTAAGGCCTGTTCTATCAACTGTCCCAGTTTATTCAAGAGCAATTTTTAGTACTGTTTATATGTTCCCACAATATATTTGGCCTTGTTCAGATTTATTGCATTAACAGGTTGAGAGGTACATGCAAATAAATTGCTTTATAGAATTAGGCATAGCCAAACCTCTCAACTGTCCCTGATTTTGGCTCAAAATGTTGCTCTTCCCCCAATGATCCCTCCGCAAAATAACAATTTTGGAAGAAAACATGGAGGGTTTATAATTAAGAAATAACTGTAATAATCAGATTACTTTTATTTCAGAAATGCATGTAGATTATTTTATTTTGTCAGCTGCTCAAGTTAGCAGTACTAATATTAAAGTGTCCCTTCTTTGACAGGTTCCCAGCTGTATTGTGTTGCTATTTTATATTTTTACATCAAATTTTTGGTCCATTTTTCATAAAATTGTGTTTTTGGCA